>NC_034594.1:23503774-23535605 GCF_900095145.1 Mus pahari | reverse complement strand
TCTCTCTCTCTCTCTCTCTCTCTCTCTCTCTCTCTCTCTCTCTCTCTCTTTCTGTATGCTAGAACCTCCAGGTTGCTTTTGAGTGGCACTGGTCACCAGGGAAGCCAACGCAGTCTAGCGAAGAGGAGCCTTGCCGAGGGGAGAATTGTTCACAGATGGCCAGCGATGTCATTGATGGTGGATGTTACAAAGCCTCAATAGAAACCAGAGAATGGTTCTGTACAGGCTTTGGGAGCAGCCTGGTGAAGTTTTGCTGAAGGGTTATACCTCGGAGAGGGCAGGAAGCACAGTGCTCCTCCCTCAGGCCTCAAGCCTACTCATTTCTTCCACCTACCTGCCCACCTGTTCCCTTTGCAGTTTCCTCTATAATACCTGGATAAGTGGAGGAAGCAAAATGGCTCCCCGGGTTCTGTGAGCAGCTGCACCAAATTAATCACACCTAGCAGGGAATTATGGGAACTCTGGCTTATATAGTCCATTATGCACTTCAGCTGACAGCCTACTATGTGTGCTGTTACTCGAAGTGTGTGGAGGGGGGCTGTGAGTCCCCAACTTAGAAACTGAGTCCCCAACCTGTGGAATCTGATGTCACCTCCAGGTAGACAGTACCAAACCGAGTCAAACCAGATGCTACTCTAATTGGAGAGCCATTTCTGTTTTATTTTAGTTCAGAAAAAAATCCAACAGCCTGTTTCTCTAACCACCTTCTATCCTAGCCTATACAAAGGACAGTGTGACAAGGAACAGGTGCCCCAGTTCATCTGAAACAATTATGACTTCTAAATCCCAGTGCCTGCATGGAGCAGGCCTACCTTGGTCTCCTTCCAATGCACTCAATTCTCAATGATGATTCTACCAGATGCACCTCACCTTTTGCTTGCTCCTCACCAAGGCTTTCTTTCTGGTAAGATTCCCTTTGTTTCTAAGATGATGGCTGTGGTGTCAGGATGCTCTCTGACTTATTTGGAATGATTCAGGGAGTGAGAAGCCCGGGACACAGACTAGGATTCAGGCCTGATGTCAGGTGCCAAGCCCCCTCCTAACGACAGAGGGCAGGGATGATGGTGCCCACAGCCTGAGCAACACTGGTGGGCCTACACTGAGTCCCAAACAGCCTGTCCTGTGAGTTGTGCAGGGGAAACATAAAGGGTTCAAAAACAGTTAGAAACTGATCTAGATACCCAATGCTCATTTTGATGCTCACAACTTTGCTGGATTTAAAAAAAAATGTATTTGCGTGTATTAATGGGTGCAAGTTTCTTGCCTGTGTATATGTATGTACACTTTGTGTGTACCTGATGCCTGGGGAGACCAGACAAGGGCACAGGAGCCCCTGGAACTGGAGTTAAGGACACATGTAAGTACTTACCCAGATTTGGTAAGTACTCTTGGTTATTTGGTAAGTACTTACCCAGATTTGGTAAGTACTCTTGGTTATTTGGTAAGTACTTACCCAGATTTGGTAAGTACTCTTGGTTACTTGGTAAGTACTTACCCAGATTTGGTAAGTACTCTTGGTTACTTGGTAAGTACTCTTATTAGCTGAGCCATCTCTCCAGCCCCAGAGCCTTTGCTAGTATTTTACCTCAACTGTGAAAATAGAGATTGACAATGAAAAGATGGGGTCTGGTGAGACAGCTCAGTGGGTTAAGGTGCTTGTCACCGAGCCTAACAATTCAAGTTCAATTGTACCTTTACACATTGTCCTCTAACTTCAACACATGCTGTGCATACATCCGTTCTTTTCCTCTCTCTGTCTCATATATATGAATATGTTAATATGTGAAAGAGATCTCTCTATATACATGTATATATTATATAGTGTGTATACATATATACATACACAAATAAATGCAAAAATATTGAAAAAAAGATAATGGGTTTTTATGATTCATTATGATTTGTTATAATTTGAACAATATCTTTGTGTTCTACATCCATGCAGTCAACCATCCATGGATGGAAAATATTTGAAATCTTTTGTACTAAATATGTACAGATTTCCCCCTGTGGTTCCTTAAGAAGAATGTGGTGTGCTGTGCATGTGTACAGTATGTGCATCATTTGGTATTAAGTTATCTACAAATGCCTTAAAGTATCCAGGAGTGTGTGTATTGGCTCTGTGAATACCGCAACACTTACATAAGAGACAGACCAGCTCTAAACGTGGTTATCTGTAGGTGATTGGTCCCAGGGCCCTTTTCAGATATGACTTTGTGTCTCAAATGATGGTCTCTTTCACATGACCCATGTATCTACATGGGATGGGAATTAGTTACTCCTATGGTTGAAAGGTCTCTTTCTCTTCCTTGGGTATTTACAGGAAAAAAAATCATGTATGTAGCCACTCTGATGTCATAGATCCCAAAAATCCAGGACCTGGTTAAATCCTACAAATTACTACAGATTTCAGGAGACAGAAATTGCTAAAAGTATGGGTAATTCTGAGCATACATTCAAGGTGGCAAGCTTCGGTCAGAGTCGAGACAAGCTGCTTGCTGATTCAGTCCATCAGCAGCAGCCTCGACACTGAGACACCCGTGGCTCTAACAGTTCCTGTCCTCTCACATCACAGCCTGCTTCAGTCTGGCTGGCTACCCACAGGCTGTATATACCCTCAGGAGGTCATTGCATCTTTGGGATTGCTATAGTTATAAAGTAGTTTTTCCAAATTCTGACACTGCAACTTTACACTAGTGTGATAGTGTTAAGAGAGGGGTTTATGGGGTGGTGAGGGCTCCACTCTTCTGAATAGGATTAGTGCTTTTATTTACTTGTTTTTTAACGTGGAAAACAATAGAGAAAGGCACCCACTGTCAACCTCTGGCCTTCACACGCATGTACACACACACACACACACACACACACACACACACACACACACACACACACACACACACACACACACAGAGAGAGAGACACACACACACACACACACACACACACACACACACACACACACACACAGGAAGAACCCCCCTTCTGCTTCTGCCATGTGAAGACACAGTAACAAGGCACCTCCTGTGAGTCAAGAGACTGTTCCTTTCCAGACACTAAATCAACTGGTGTCTTGATCTTAGACTTCCCAGATTCTAGAACCATAAAACCTGTATTTGCATAGCTTGTAATTACATAGTCAAAGGTGTAGCCTGAATAGACTGATAAATATACCTATTTATCCTGGGCACAGGATTCCAGACTTATCATATAGGTTTGGTACCAAAAAAATTTGGCAAAAACATGCTTTTATACACTGAAAGAGCCATAACACTTTATTTAAAATATATACAAAATTATTACTTTGAAACATATATATTACTATCCAACATATATAACACACATTGATGTAAATTTTGGTACCTTCATTCAGTTTTGTGATTTCTTTTTTTTTTGTTCAAGGTTCCTGAAAAAAATTCTCTAAAATACCACTGGAGGAGAGATGCCCATAGGCTTGCCCCCTACAGTGGTCTGGCAATTCTCTTGGGCACCATTGGGCCCTGCAAACCCAACCCATAGAAGCCAAGGCTGGTCTTATCCTTGCTGGGGCACTGAGAGAGGCATAGGATTGGTGGCACCAGCTTTGATGAACTCCATACCAGTCCCACCTTCTCTCTCTTTCCCTCCTTCCTGATGGAAACGGGTCAGTCATTTTCTTGACAGACACACTTCCCTGGGCTGAACTTAACATAAGTTATGTTCTCGTCACACCCCAGCTTCCTGTGCTGTCTCCATCACCACAGAGAGTGGGAGAAGGGAGCTGGCGTCTGAGTATGACTTGGAGAGAGATAAGAAATGAGCAAAGTGGGCTGAGTTCTCACACTCCTCCTGAGATAAATCAATTAAGTTTGGGCGCTGCCCAGCCTTTCTCAATCACTATCACTTGCACAGTGCATTGCATCCAACAGGCACTTAATAAATGCCCACCTACAGGTGAATACATGAGTGCATGGGACCTGGTGATCCCACGAAGGAAACATCCAGTTGAGAACCCAGGGGACTTGTCACTTCTTAGCCTTTTGGCTAATGTTAAGTGTAGAATGTAGGGGACTGAAGCCATGTAGACCTGCCTCCTCCTTTAACAAAGAGGTAAACTGAGGCTGACGGTAGGAGATGAAATGAACAAGATTACTAACTGGTCCCTGATAAGAGTCACACCTGGAATCAGATTCTCTGAACGTCTCCCTCTCTTCAGATCTGACTTTGTAAAGAGAGCTCAATGGACCCACTGCTGTGTCCCAGATTTGCAGGACTTGCTCGCCTTCTTCCTACACATGGAAGCTGTCATGACAGGTGGCCACAAGCATAGTGGCCAAGTGTAGGGTCCAAGCAGAATGTCTCCTGTAAGTAACTCCACACCCAGGATCAGGTTCTGGGCAAGTGGATTTGGCAGCAGCAGTGGACATGAGTGAGGTAGGAGGAACAGAGGTGGATGGGTATAAGCCCCACTTTGGGGAGGGTGTCTGTTCTGTCCCTGTAGCAATTCTGTTGCTAATGTGGATTTGGTGCCTCACAAGGCTCTGGGTTGTCCAGAGATGTGTAAACAAAGCCAGGGCCACTGGCTGCTCCTGCTTCTGAGAGCAAGTCACTACAAACATTTGCCCAGTGGACGAGGGACACTAAGTATGTTCTTAGCACACTGGAAAGGATGCAAACAAAGGGGCCAAAGAGGGGACAGGAACAGATAGACAGGGACTGTCCGGCTAGCCAGATGTGTAAGGGGTGGGCACATGCCTGAGTGAGTGTCTGGGTGGATTTCTCATTTCAGTTAAGCTGTCACAATGTACATTCTGAGCTTTGGGCCACTGACACCACCATCACCTGCCACACTGGGGACCTTAAGAACATCCCAATCCCAATGTGATTTCTTTCTAGAAAGGATAATTTTCCGTGATCAGAAACACACAGTTGAACAGTATGAAGACCTCTGTGCTGTATCCAGGCCCTGCAGATACAACTCAGAAGAATGCTGGCATCAGAGTGAACAATGGCCACCACTATCTGCCACCAGGGACTTCTGAGCATGTGGAGTTGGGGGTCGGATGAAAGTGGTGTACTCTATTGATAGATCCTCCTCTTGCCCCACCCTCAGCTAGCTTCACTTTTGGCTTTCCCCATCCCTTCTCACTTCCTGGCCAACTTCTGCAAGCCCCGATTCCCATGAGAGCTATATATGGTTTCTCTGAGAGAGAGAAAATGATAATTCATCTTATGGAAACTGGAAAATTGAAAGCCACAGATCACCTGGTAACAAATGAGTACCTTTGTGCTTGTGTAGTCACCACAAAACGCAGACAACTAAAGTCTGGGGAGCAGGGTCTAGGCCGGGACCAATTTAGTGGACTGTTGGCCTGCGCTGACCTGTTCCCTAGACAGCGGATTGGTTTTCGTTGCACACATAGATGGTGCTCGGCTGGATTTTCCTCTGGATCCGCTCAGGCACTTTAGGGAGGATTTGGAAAGTGTGGGGAAGCAACTCTATGCAGGCCTCGCGGAATTTCTTGATCCTCCAGCAATAGACAATGGGGTTGAAAACAGACTTGAGGTAACTGAGCCACAGGACGCACGTGCTGGTGGTGTAGAAGGAGGCGCTGTAATAGAACCGCCGGCTGAACGCTGACAACAGGCTGTAGACTGAGTGCGGCAGCCAGCAGAGGGAAAAGCCCACGAAGAGGATGAGGATGGTGGTGAAGGCCTTGGTTTTGAAACTCAGGTCCAGGCTGGCCTGCTGCTGCTGCCGCCGAAGACGTCTCAGGCCAGCCCCGGTCAGCTGTCTAAGGTCCAGGCTGTCCGACTGGTTGTGCACACGGACAGCGTTCTTCCGCACCGTATTGAGGATGCACAGATAGGAGCACAGCATGACGCCGAAGGGAGCAAAGAACACTGCCACCACCAGTGTCACCACATAGGCGCGTTCAGCTGGGAACTCGGTGTAGCCCAGCACGCACTGTGGGGCCCGAGCAGGCACCTCCATGAACGTCCAGCCAGTGAAGGAGGGCGCAGAGATGCAGAAAGACAGCACCCAGGAGGCCGCAATGATCATCTTAGCCCTGCGTGGGTTCAACTTGTCCTGACGCTGCACGATGATGAGAAATCGGTCCACGCTAATGATAAGCAGGATGGCCACGCCCTCTAGGACAAAAAACCAATAGAGAGTAGCTGAAAGCCTACAAAAGTGGTCCCCAAAGTGCCAGCGAACAGTGATGAGGGTGATGGCCGTGAATGGCATGCAGCATAAAGACAGCATGATGTCAGAGAAGGCCAAGGTGGCCAGCAGCAGGTTGATGGCTGAACGCATGGCTGGCCTCTGGTACACGATGATGCAGACCACCGTGTTGCCAAGGAATCCTACCACGATCATCAGCAGCATCATTATTGCCAGCGAGATCCTGAGCGGTGCAGACAGTGGGGTGGCCCCGGGATCCAAAGTGTTGCTCACATTCAGCAGCAGATGTTCATAAGTCCCCATGGGTGTGCTGTTACAGGCCATGGTGAAGAGAAACTCGGGACCTGGATAGAAGTAGCTATAAGGGACCCCTCCGGCGCTTGGGTGGCTTTCATTTTCTGTCTGCTGACTTCATCTTTTCATTCGCTATGGCAGGATCTCTAGGACTCTTGAGTCGTTGGGAGAAATCTTGCTTTGGAGGTGCTAGCTGGGTTTTGTGATTCATCAGTCACATCCTTGTCCTGTCTCTGTGGCAGCCATGGGCTTGCCCAGTTCCCTAGGATGCTACAGCCTAAAGCAAGCAGAGAGAGAAGAATCAGATATTGGATGCCAATTGGGATGGAGCACGATCTAACTTTCATGGGTACCAGTGGTCTAACTTGTGTGAGGGTTTCAAACGTGTGTATGCATTCAGTCAACCAGGAAATACTCAGAAAACTCCAGCGGAGTCAGAATACGCAGGATCTCCCAGGTTTCTAAACTATACAACTATTTGCATACCGTTTACATCATAGTGTGCCATCCACAATCTGGGGATGAGTTAAAGTGTTATATTCAAACCCCTCACACTCTTCTGCAAGAGACTTGAGAACCCAGAGTCTGTAAGGGGACCTTGAAACCAGTTCTTTGTGAATTCCCATGGACTCAAGAGCGGCCAGAAAAAAAATGACTCCCTTATTTCTGACTCAGGATAAAGGTTGGGTATTTACATTGTTGAGTCTCATCAAGCAGCCTAGGAAACTCAAGCAGCTAGCTCTCCTCTGGACATCTGGAGGCACTGCCTTGCGGGTACTTTGGAACTACTATTTATGTACTTTGGCTTGAGTGTTATGAAAATCAACGAGGCCTTGAGCAAACCATGTGCTTTGGGATGCCAACTTCAAGAGGACAGGGATCTCTCCTGCTTTATTCTTTTTGTCCCCAGAACCTAGGACAGCAGCTGGCTCCTTGATGAAGAGATGAGTAGTTTTTGTATACTGTCACCTTAATACTGATTTATGTCTTCTTTGTAAAGAGAAGATTATGGACTATGCAAAATTAAAAGTGGAGATTAACAAAACAAACTTTATTATTTTTTTTAAAAAAAAATCACATAGAAAAATTAACCAGACTCAAAGTCAGTAACTTTCTTGAGGTGTGAATGGCATTTGAACAGGTGTACACATTTACATCTCAATAGTGCCTGGGACAAGTGTATACCTGGAAACCGTCAGTACCATCAAGACCATAAACATACCCACCCACCTGAAAGTTGGCCTTCTACCCCCTGTGCTGAAATCTATGCTCTGAGAAAAAAAACTTTTGTACTAAAAAAAATAAAAATAAAAAATATGTGTACTAAAAATTTTAAGTATGTTTGTTTAATTTTGAGACAAGTCAAACATTCACATGGAGAACATTATGAGAAAACAGTGACCTTGTGTCTATCCTCTGCCTGGTTTCTCTGGCAGCAACACTTCCGACAAGTGTGTAGATGCTATAAGACTCTTCTTAAAAACACCGAGAAGGAGGAGAGAGGACCAGTTCTTAAAAACAGTGTTAATTTTGACTGCCTTTCTCAGGGATGTTGTGTCCAGGAATGGCATCCAGGAGCCAAGGTGTGTAGTCTGTTGTCTCTGCTGGGTGAAATGGACCCTCCCCTCTATATCCATTCCCTTAATATCCTCACTCACTAATCCCTTCTGATGACCCCCTCATCTAGAACACATCAGGCCCAGGTACAGAGTAGTGGAGTGTATCACAGAGTCTTGTGGTGGAAGGCTTTGTGGAAGTGGCACTGTTACCATTTAAGCCCAAGGCAAGCTAATCCCATTGTTACAATGACTACCGTTTCATGTACAAGCCAATCCTATTGTTACAATGACTACTGTTTCACATACACAGTATAGTCATGATCACACATTTGCATGTGAAACAGACCTAATGTCAGCGTGTTTGGAAGTTCCCTCATGACCACTGCTGCTGAGGGTTCCAAGATGTTGTGCCAGGAAGTCTACTCTTTAGCCTGGGCTTAATGTAGCCGACTCTAGGCACTTAGCTAGAAATAGGAGCTAGGAGTTTATAGCAGCTACAGCTGCTGAGAGAGATGACAAAGTAGTATGTGGTCAAGGCCATAAGATGTGCTGGAGGCTCTCTTGTCTGCTCTAGACGCCCTGCCCTGACCTAGAAGCATGGACCTTCATCCATGAACAGTTGTGAGGAGTAAGGTCTATTCTGCCCCAGCATCCTTCTTGCTGCTTGTGCTTGATCCTCCTACAAAGCAGTTTCTAGCTTGCCCTATGCAGCCGATGCTTGCACAATGATGGAGTACAAGCTTGCATCTGAGTTCTTGACTTACTCACTTTAAATGCTATTGTTCTCACCAGGGTATGCCAAGGTTGAGCTTGTTCTATCTCCTCACTCTGGTGTTTTGAATGAAAATGCCCACTATAGGCATAAGAGTTGGCACAATTAGGAGGCATGGCCTTGTTGGAGTAGGTGTGGTTTTGTCAGGAAAAAAAAAAAAGTATCACTAGGGGTAGGCTTTGAGGTGTCAGAAGTTTAAGCCTGGCCCAGTGACTGGCTCTCTCCTCTCTCTCTCTCTCTCTCTCTCTCTCTCTCTCTCTCTCTCTCTCTCTCTCTCTGCAACCTGCAGACTGGATGTAGAACTCTCAAGCTCCTTCGCCAGCACCCTGTCTTCTGGCATGCTACCATGCTTTCCACCACGATAATAATGAACCACGATAAAAACAAACCTCTGAAACAGTAAGCCAGCCCCAGGAGTTGTGGTGGTCATGGTGTCTCTTCACAGCCGTAAAACCCTAACTGAAACACTATCTCCTAATGATTGATGAATTAGTGTTTTGAAGTCATCTAAGTGACATTGTAACTATAAGAAGATAATCAAATCTCTGTATGATACTCCACTGAGAACGGAGTATCCATTTTGTCTCTACCATGTATGTTAAGTGCCTCTTATCATTACCCACATTCTTTCAGTCTTTTACATCTATTTTTGCTTAGTTAATTTAAGTATTTAACCCCTCAGGGCTGGGGAGATGGCTCAGCAATTAAGAGCACTGACTGCTTTTCCAGAGGTCCTGACTTTAATTCCCAGCAACCTCATGGTGGCTCACAACCATCTGTAATGGGATCTGTTGACCTCTTCTAGTGTGTCTGGAGACATTGACACTGTACTCACATATATAAAATAAATCTTTAAAAAAATTTAACTCCCAGTAAAGCCACTTACATTCTTATGACAGTGTAATATTGTTTGGATCTGGGTATGTTATTTGTTAGAATCACATGGTTTTGACTGGTTCAACATTATGATCTACAGAGACCAGACATACCAAAAGTACGTTCCTAATATAAAGGTCAAGTTGACTGTAAATATTTTGTAACTAATCAAAACTTTGACACTAAAAGAATTACATCTTTATTTCATATATGGCCCATGGCTGTCGTGTTCAGATGTTTGTGTTTCCCTTGAGTTTCTTGTCACCTCGGTTTTAACCCTGGCATGTCATGCTTTGGTCTAGCATTTTCAGTCTTGCTTGCTATCCCTCCTGAATGTTTGCCTCTGCTCCAGATCTGGGCCTCTGTCCACTGGGTCAGTACAAAGGCAGCTTATGATTCATTTGTTCCTAAATCCATAGCTGTTTCTTTTCTGGAAAATGTCTGTGGTTTACCTGATAAGAAAGGTTCATGGAAAGAGGCAAGCTAAGAAACCATGCTAAGCCTTTGCATCTCGGGGAAGCATTTTTCTCACACATGGCTACTTTTGTTGACTATTGAGGCAGCAAGAATTCACTTCCAGAAAAAGAGGCTTTGCCCCATCAGCAGCTGGCATTACTGATGCTAAGTTTAAAGTAGATTTCATTGTTTTTCTTCACTTTTCTCTCAAAGTTTTATTAATATTTTTATGGAAATGCTGGGTCACTTTTTAACTAGGTGGGATCCCCACTGAGTCATTTCAATCCAAAGGTTCATGCGGTCACCTCCTTTGTAGGTTGGGTATTGCTTTCCCACGAATCCTGTGGTAGAACACACACTGGTTTGAATGTTAGGACCAATGTTCAGGCTTTAATTTCCTTTACCATTAAAAAGTCTTCCTTCAACATTCCTCCATTGCAGGTAGGAGTGCAAACTTGTACAACAACACTTGAAATCAATTTGGGGTTTTCTCAGAAAACGTGGAGTAGTTCTACCTCAAGACCTAGCTACACCACTCCCGGGCTTATACCCAAAAGATGCTCCAACATCCCACAAAGGCACTTGCTCAATTATGTTCAAAGCAGCTCTATTTGTAATAGCCAGAAACTGGAAGTAACCTGAATGTCTCTCAACTGAAGAATGGATAAAGAAAATGTGGTACACAATGGAATACTTCTCAGTTATAAAAAACAAAGACATCATGAATTTTGTAGACAAATGGGTGGAACTTGAGACTATCATCCTGAGAGAGGTAACCCAATCCCAAAAGGATATGCATGGTAGGTACTCACTTATAAGTAGTTATTAGCCATAAAATACAGGATGCCTATGCTATAGAGACTCAAGGAGTCTGGATAGGAAGGAAGGCACAAGCAAGGACACTTGAGTCTCACTGGGAAGGGGGAATGGAATGGTCATGGAAGGCAGATGGAGGGAACTGAGTGGAACAGGGGAGAGGAGTAGGGGTGTTTCTGGGTTGGGTTAGGGAAAGGGCAGGGGGATGGCTGGATGGCCATGAGAATGAATAGAAATCTGCAACCAACAGGGATGGAGGGTGGGTAGGGGCATCTCCAGGAAGAAACTGAGATCTGGGGTAAGGGAGACACCTAGGATTCAATGGGGGAGGTGTCCTTAGCTGCGACTCACAGCACTGGGGATATGGAGCCTGGGGAGGCTGCCTCCTGTGGCCAAGTAGGAGCCCCAGGGGAGCTATAGGGACACCAACCTAACCACAAAACTTTCAGCCTCAAATTTATCCTGTCTAAAGAAATGTAGGGATTGGGGATGGAACAGAGAGAGAGGAAGTCATCAACCAATAACTGGTCCAACTTGAGATTCATCCCATGGACAAGCACCAATCTCGGACACCATTAATGATGCTCTGTTATGCTTGCAGACAGGAGTCCAGCTTGGCTGTCCTCTGAGAGGCTCCACCCACCAACCGACTCAGACGGAGACGTACACTCACAGCCAAAGAGTGGATGGAGCTTGGAGACTCTTATGGAAGAATAAGAGGAAGGATTGTGGGCCCAGAAGGGATAGGAACTCCACAGGAAGAGTAATAGAGTCAACTAACCTCTGTCGGAAATCATAATATTGAACACTTTCTTCCATAAAGTTGCCTTGGTCATGGTGGGTTTCCCCCACCCCCATAGGAGTAGAGACATAATAAAGATCTTGAAGAAGGACATTGTGAGTCCTAGCAGCTTCAGCAGCTTGCTGAGCCGGAGATTGCTGAGTTGTGTCTATTACTTACTAAGCATTCCTCCTTCCTCCAAAGACAACATTTCAGTTCAGAAGAACCAGCTCTACAGCATCCCACCATTTCCTCTGGCTTTTAGAGTCTTTCAGGTCCTTCTTCCCTGATGAGCCCTGCATCTTGGAGGGAGTGATAAAAAATATATATATCTAATTTTGTTCCATCTGTGGCTGAGAATGGACAACTACATCACACAAAAACTGTCACCCAGTCTCACGAACGTGACTGGGTCTGAGTCTCTGCAGTGTATTACTTATTGTTATGAAGAAGTTCCCATGCACAGCCAATCTCCCTAACAGTGCCAATAATATATGGTTAGTTGCAAATACTAATGTTTAGAAGGGGGTTTCACACAAGCATATCACATACATTAAAAAAAAAATCTAATAGCAGTTACCTTGCCACTGGGACCTATGAACTTCCCAGCCTCGGGAATTTGCCCTGGCTTACCAGATGGGCATTCTTTCATGTGGAATAGCCTTAGATAAAATGGTAAGTCAGTTGTTTGTATCCTAATAGTGCATCTTCTTTGGCATACAGATATGGTGGAATGCAGGGTCTGTAACCAAGGCAGACTATCCGTGCCACTCTTCCCCAGCA
Organism: Mus pahari; assembly: GCF_900095145.1. Lineage (NCBI taxonomy): Eukaryota > Metazoa > Chordata > Mammalia > Rodentia > Muridae > Mus > Mus pahari. The sequence goes on along the minus strand of NC_034594.1, from coordinate 23,523,105 downwards.
GTCCACACGATACCTTTCTATCACTGTGAAAGGAAGCCCCCAGGGAAGGAACTTCTAGCTGAGTCCCAGTTTGATTTCTTCAAGTCTGGAAGCTAAAGCATGCAATGCCTTTAGAAATCCATGTGCGAGAGTGCTAAGATGCAGAGGTTTCTTCCTGAAGTTCGCAACTGGAGGAAGAGGCTAACAGAACATCAGAACCAAACTGGAAACCTGACTCTAGCAGCAGACACCATTGGTCAGAGTACAGCCCTGTTCTCCACTGGGCCTGACCCAAGCAGGACAGTACAGGGAAGTCCATCAAAGACTGTCAGGGCTGGGGAGATTCACAGTGACCCTAGAGCAGCAACATTGCTCAAATGTGAGATGGCCAAATGGCTCATGGGAAGAGATTATGAGTTATGGAGCATCTTAGCATTCTCACACATTGATATCTAGTTCTGGCACTCAACCACCCACAGTGGCAATAGCCTTAAGGTTTATGGGGTTTCGGTGGCCTCCCTAACCAACAACTCATAGTGGGAATCACAGGTGTGACACTAAGATTTTTACCCAACAGTCTTGGCGCTCTGGGTAGTACCCTTTTAGGATGGTCTCTACTGTTCTCCCAGTTAAATCTTGGTGGGTCTCAATGGATAGCACGTTATAAATAAGGCCTTTTACAAAGAGCGAGCAGGCAGGAGTTCTGAAGCAGACTCATGTCTGCTTCAAACTAGTACCAACTGGTCTTGGGTGGTGTATCAGGATTTTATTGCTGTAATGAGACACCACAACCGCAGCAACTCTTATAAAGGAAAACATTTCATTGAGACTAGTTTATGTTTCAGAAGTTTAGTCCATTATCATCATAGTGGGAAGCATGGCAGCATTCGGGCAGACATGGTGCCGGAGAAAGGCTGAGAGGATTCACAGGCAACAGGAAGAGAGAGTGAGTCACTAGGCCTGGTTTAAGCTTCTGAAACCTCAAAGCTCACCCCCAGTGACACGCTTTCGCCACGAGGCCACACCCACTCCAATAAGGCCACACTTCTTTTTTTTTTTCTTTTTCTTTTTATTATTATTTTCTTTATTTACATTTCAAATGCTATCCTGAAAGTTCCCTATAGCCCCCTCCACCCCTGCTCCCCTACCCACCCACTCCCACTTCTTGGCCCAGGCCTTCCCTTGTGCTGGGACATATAAAGTTTGCAAGACCAAGGGGCCTCTCTTCCCAGTGATGGCCGATTAGGCCATCTTCTGCTACGTATGCAGCTAGAGACACAAGCTCAGGGGGTACTGGTTAGTTCATATTGTTGTTCCACCTACAGGGTTGCATTCCCCCTTCAGTTCCTTGGGTACTTTCTCTAGCTCCTCCATTGGGGACCCTGTGTTCCACCCAATAGCTGGCTGTGAGCATCCACTTCGGTGTTTAAGGCCACACTTCTTAATAGTACCACTCCTATGAGTCTATGGGGGCCATTCAGACCACCACAGGTGGCTAAGAAGATGCTAAAAAAAGACAAATGGACAGGATCCAATAATGAGATAAAGGATCTCACATCCATATAAATCAATCTAATAAAGTGATCTCATCACTCATGACAGTTGTTTCATCAAAAGCACAGTTGGGTACCAAGTTATGGATAGAAGACATCACCCCTTCAACTGCTCCATAACTCATAATCTCTTCCCATGAGCCATTTGGCCATCTCACATTTGAGCAATGTTGCTGCTCTAGGGTCACTGTGAATCTCCCCAGCCCTGACAGTCTTTGATGGACTTCCCTGTACTGTCCTGCTTGGGTCAGGCCCAGTGGAGAACAGGGCTGTACTCTGACCAATGGTGTCTGCTGCTAGAGTCAGGTTTCCAGTTTGGTTCTGATGTTCTGTTAGCCTCTTCTTCCAGTTGCGAACTTTAGGAAGAAACCTCTGCATCTTAGCACTCTCGCACATGGATTCAAAACCAATAGGGCAGAGCCATCACCCACAGATAAGAGAGCAAACCATTTGCATGTCCAGCATCTTGGTTATGTGTTTGCTTTAAAATGTGGTGTGTGTGTGTGTGTGTGTGTGTGTGTGTGTGTGTGCACGCACATGCTTGTGCACAAGTCACTTGTCAAGACCAGAGGACAATCTGCCTGAGTTGGCTTTCTATCTCTACTTATGTGGATTCCAGGATCAAACCAAAGTCATCATGTTTGGCAAGTCTTTTGGCCCACTGAGCCATCTCACCAGCCCAGTGTTTGTAACCTTTTGAAACTGTTTTTCAAAAACTGGAGAAAAGTCTGATAGACTGGACACACACACACACACACACACACACACACACACACACACACACTAGAATTTTTCTTCTTTCTTGTCCTGTTTCAGCTTAGTGGCAGAAAAATTGATAAGTTCTATCTCTACAGCATTTAATCTTGCCTCATGTAACCCATCGATGCTTGGGATACTGGGTTTTTCAGTGCCTTCTCCAGAAGAACATATTGTTTTCCAAATGCCAAATCTGGAAATGAAGTCAATTTTGGCAGATGGAAAAGCAAGGAACAGCCCTTTGCTGTGGAAACAGCTTGACTCTATCATTACCTGCAACCTTGTCACCTGCCTCTTTGATATAAACTCAAACAGATGGTATGTTTCAATCTCAATAACTTTATCGGCAATTAAAAAAAAAATACGCCAGGGCTGCCAAAAGTAATACATCAAGTAGTGGTGTTTAGAGGCAGGTGTTGGGCCATGTGTTTTGACTTCCAAGGAAGGTGAGCTGAAAGGAACATGGTTTTCAGTCCTCAGCTCAAGCAAGGCTCTGAGGCAGCGGGGCAGGATTTTCTACGAGGGCAGAATTGGCAATGTTCTTAATGAAGCAAATCTTTATTGCTTATTCTTTTCATCCATGGCTAAACTTCCTTTTGGGCATTTCCCAAAAAGGAAGGTGAAGGCCTTTACATTGTTGGGAAGTTCTGGAGGTTGGCCCTGGATTGGCAGCGTTGGTTGGCATCCACACCACCTAGGCACTTGCTATATCTAATAGCGGTATTAGATCAGAAACTCTGTGTGAGGCACCAGTTGGCCTTCAAAAAGCCCCCTAGGAGGTTGGGTGTTATCAGTGAGAACTCTAAGGAAATGCCTGATATAACTTCTCTTGTTTAACTTTCACATTATCATTTAGTACAGGGGACCCTCTGTGTCAAGAACTTCTGAATTCATTGATGCAATCAACTGCATATTGAAGACATTTAAGGTAAAAATTGTATCAGAACTAAACATGATCAGACTTTTCTCCCCTTGTGATGCCCTTGAATAATACACAGTGCTTTACAATAGTACCATAAATCACCTAGAGAGGATATGCAGTGCATGGGATCATACAATCACTTTGCCATTCTACATAAGAAACTGGGGCTTCTGCACAAGGGGAGGAGTGTCTGGTGGATGAGTGCTGTGGACTTCAGCACCAGAACCAAGTGGTCTTGACTCCAAGACCCAGAGTCTTAAGGCTCGAGCTCCGTAGTGGGCACTTAAATAATCACACACTGGGAAACCATACCAGATCTTTACACCAGAAGTGAATCACCAATTTGGAGCAGCAGCCATGTCTTTCATATAGGAACATTCAAATATAGGAATAAGGAAGTACTTTGGGACTCTGTGGGAGCACTTTGGAGACTTGGTGTGATAGGCAGGCCCTGGACCACCAGGCTTCTCACAACCCGGTTCATGCCCTATAAAACAGATGGAGAAGACTCATGATCTGTGGGTTAGACCTGCATCTGTCCACTTTTCATCACTACAACAATGTACATTAGAAAGAGGAAAGATTTATTTTGGCTCATAATTTTGGACTCTGGATTCCTGATCATTGGCTTTGGTGTTTTTTGTCCCTGGTGAAGCAGCAAAATCAAGTCAGGGAGCTTGAAGAGGAAACAGTGCAACATCATAGCAGCTGAGAGGCAAATACTAAGAGATGATATGGTGATTTGGATGAGAATGTCCCCCATGGGCTCAGGTATTTGAATACCTGGTCCTCAGTTGGTGGTGCTGTTTGGAAAGTACCTGAGCCTTGCTGAAGGAAGTACCATTGAAGGTGGGCTTTGAAGATTTAATCCTGCACTCCACTTCCAGTTTGCTCTCTGCTCTTCGCTATCATTTGAAGCTGTGAACATTCATTTTCCTGCTTCTGCTTCCATACCCGCTGCTTCCCGTTGCACTTCCCCACCATAAAGCACTCAGCCCTTTGGGACTGTACATCCAAACAAACTCTCCCTTCACAGCAACCAAAAGAAACCAAGACAGAGAAGTTGGTACCTGAGTGTTGCTCATTTCTGTGATGAACCTGGCCACGTTGGTGTTTTGAGGAATGTGGAAGGTTTAGGAACTTTGGACTGAACGAGTTTCAATGTTGTAAGCAGAACTTAAAATGCTATACTAGAATCAGCTTGTAGGGAGCAATGTGGATTATGGAGTCATGGCTCAAGCAGCCTCAAAGGGAAGCAAAGACTTTAGAAGCCTTTCCTGTGGTATTCTGGCAACGAATCCTGACTGTCTTCTGCTCGTGTCTTGAGAACTTGCCTAAGGTTAAACTAGAAGCATCACAAACTAATTTCTTTGGTGTGGGAAATTTTAAGACAATGAAAGTTGAATCCATAGCATGACTGTTACTAACACTGCTTACACAGATCTACAACGAAAGAGAGAGAGAGAGAGAGAGAGAGAGAGAGAGAGAGAGAGAGAGAGAGAGGAGAAAGAGAAAAAAGGTATACAATTTGTAGAGAATTATGTTACAGCCAAAGTATGTGCTGGAAAAGAAGCTGTAATGGTTAAGGAGTTTAGTGCCAAGAAGGAAAAGCCTGCTTAGCACTGGAATAAAGGGAAGGGAGCTGTCAGGGGGACTCCACCCAGCTAATTTTCTAACTTGTGAAATAGAACTTAAGGGGTTTTCTGATCCTAGCAACAAGCTGAGTGAACAAGCGACTCATTCTTTCAAGGAGGTCAGGCTCCATTCCAATCTGGAAGCTAAGACTGACAGTGTTAGCCACATCATGCTAGTTTTAGAGGCATGAACAATTTGAGAGTGAAGGGACCATGGCTTCTCCCTCCACCGTGGAAGGCTTCAGAGAGCTGCTGACGGTGGGCAGGGGAGCCAATGTGAAGGTTCTGATAGGCCATTTTGCGAAATTGTGAAACTGAAGCCCCCTCCAAGATGATGGAGATGGATATGGAGATGGATATGGAGATGGCAGAACCATGGAATATCTGCTGAGAAGAAATTTCTGTCAGAAGTGGAAGGAGGGAGGGAGGGAGGGAGGGAGGGAGGGAGAGAGAGAGAGAGAGAGAGAGAGAGAGAGAGAGAGAGATGCTATCTAAAAGTCTGGAAGGGTGGAGCCATTACACATGAAGCTACAGGATTTAAAGTTTGCCCTGTTGGGTTTTGGTCTTGCTTTAGTACAGTATTTCCCCACTATGCCCCCATTCCTCTTGGAATTGGAATTGTACTAGCTGGTTTTATGACAACTTGACACAAGCTGGAGTTATCACAGAGAAAGGAGCTTCAGTTGAGGAAATGCCTCCATGAGATCCAGCTGTAAGGCATTTTCTCAATTAGTGATCAAGGGGGAAAGGTTCCTTGTGGGTGAGACCATTCCTGGCTGGTAGTCTTGGGTTCTATAAGAGAGCAAGCTGAGTAAGCCAGGAGAAGCAAGCCAGTAAGAAACATCCCTCCATGGCCTCTGCATCAGCTCCTGCTTCCTGACCTGCTTGAGTTCCAGTCCTGATTTCCTTTGGTGAGAAACAGCAATGTGGGAAGTGTAAGCTGAATAAACCCCTTTCCTCTCCAACTTGCTTCTTGGTCATGATGTTTGTGCAGGAATAGAAACTCTAAGACAGTAATATATATTGCCATTGTATGTTAGAAGTATGTAATTTGATTTTCTACTTTGCAAGGATTACAATTAAGGGATTGCCTTGAGTCTCAGAAGAGATAGTTGGACTTTGAACTTCCAAACAGTGTTGAGACTGTGTGAAAAAGACCATGGAGACTTTTGAAGTTGGACTAAATGCATTTTGCATTATGACAGAAACATGAGCCTATGGGAACCAGGGAGTATAATGCAGTAGTTTGAAGAGAGCATCCCCGATAAGGACAGATGTTTGAACATTTGGATCCCAGTTGGTAGCACTATCTGGGGAGATTGTAGATCTTTGGAAAGTGGACCTTGCTGAGGGACATAAATCCGGGAACAAACTTTGAGTATTTAAAGCTTCACGCCACTTCCAGCTTTTTCTATGCTTCCTGCTTGTGTTTGAAGATATAAGTTCTTAGCTTCCTGCTTCTTCCATCATGCCTGCCACCTCCCAGCCATGGCGAACCTTCAACCCTCTGGAACCATAAGCCAAAATAAACTCTTTCTTCCTTAAAATGTTTTTGCATGTGGAATTTTATCATAGCAATAGAAAGGCAACTCTGAGGGAAGACCTCAGATCACAATGTCCCCTTCAAGGATACACTCCCGAAGACCCAACTTCCTCTCACCAGGCCTCACCTCTGAAAATTTCTACCACCTCTCCAAAGCTCCATGAGTTTGTGTCTAAAAATGTCACTACATGGGCCTCAGGGAGACATTTAACATCTGAACCTCAGCAAGACCTATTGTCTCTCAAAAGTAAAATCTGCTAGCTATAAAAAAGCAACAACAAGAATAAAGCCCCTATGGTTTGAGCTGGATCCATGGGACACACAGGAGGGCGCTGGGGTTCACTGCCCTCCCATGTCTCTGTTCTTTACTTTCTCTGTGTAAGGACCATACAGAAGATGATATTGTCCAGCATCACAGAGTCACTGACCACAGGGGCTGTCACAATGTAGCCATGGCTCATAGGATTGATGCCTCAAGCACAACAATAATGCACGCATGGCTCCAATGTCATAGAGGATGTGACTGTGGTGCTTTCAGTATGCTTGGTCTAGGGAGTGGCACTATTAGGAGGCAGGGCCTTGTTGGAGTGGGTGTGGCCTTGTTGGAGACAGAGAAAGATCCACTAGTTCTTTAAGGATTCTAAAAAGTCCAAACTAACCTGGAGGATATTCACACAATATCTATTTTCTGCATCTGCTGGTTACCACCTTTCTTTAGGGGAAGACAGCGCATGATTCCCTAAGGGTTATCAGCTTTCAAGTGCAGCCCTGAGAAATTTTTTTGTGTGAATTTTGTGATTAAAAGCCAACAATTTCACTCCTGTCTCAACTCATTTAGAGGTCTTATAGTTAAGAAGGGTTTTTAAGTCCACAAACCAGGTATGAAGATCCTGCTGCAGGCACAAAGCATATGGTACCAGTTTAAAAATGGATGTAGCTTGATATTTTAACAACATCTGAGACAATTAGCACATTTTCAAGATGCTAAAAAAAATGAAGGTCTGCCAATGTTGAGTTTCTCCAGCTAGACCACATGACATCCCGAGCAGCCTGGCCCAGGGGCTCAGAGGACAGCTGAGGCTGGCGCTGGAGACAAACCAGATATTGACACCTCAAACTTCTCAGAGCTGCTTTGAGAAAAAAAAATTTTTTTTTCCTTCAAAATCACACCTGCAACACCCTTCTTCTTTTACCTGGTTTTCTCAGAAACTAATTTTAAACTCTTTCTGCCTCTGTGAGTTTCCTAACATTTTATCTCATAATTCTGGAGAAAAGAAAACCAAACTGAAATATCCACCTAAGTCTAATTTTTTTTTAAAAAAATGTTTTTTCCATTTGTAACATGAGGAAGGAGACATACTCAGCTCTTTGTACACATGGTATACATAAAGTGTTTTCCTGTTGTATGTTTATAAATTGATGCTTTGTGCACATTTAAAATGTGTCGGTCACTGTGATCAGCTTTGAGAACAATCCTCCTACCCCAGAAAAGATCTTTGATGCCCCTTTGCAGTCACAAATTTAGTTCTTAATGGTGCTTTCAACTGATTTTCAAAACAGAGAGAGGCATTGCTACAACCTATGAGCTTAGCAATTCTAATTGTGGGCCTGGCCATCCTAGCCACGCTCTACCCATCCCGAATGTCATTCCTGTGTCTTAGGGAACAGACATAACCAAGGCAACTCTTATCAGGACAACATTTAATTGGGGCTGGCCTACAGGTTCAGAGGGTCAGTCCATTAGCATCAAAGCGGGAACACAGTAACATCCAGGCAGGCATGGGGTAGGAGGAACTGAGAGTTCTACATCTTCATCTGAAGGCTGTTAGCAGAATACTGACTTCCAGGCAGCTAGGATGAGGGTCTTAAAAGGCACACCCGCAGTGACACACCTACTCCAACAGGGCCACACCTTCTAGTAGTGCCACTCCCTGGGGAGAGCATATACAAACCACCACACTTGGGCTACACGGAAGTGAACGGACAAAGGGCCATTTTCACTGAGGCCGTGTGAGGCCAGTATCCTGGGCTGGTATTCATGATCCAGAGAGCAGTAGGTTTTGTGGTACAGGTAGAAAGGCAAGGTTAAATTATTTCCTCACTTGAAGTTACCAAAATACCAACCACCAATGAACAGATGAAATACAGGAGGCAATGAGGACCTGGAAAAATAAGGTCAGTACCAAGTTAATGGCTCTACTTCTCAGCTTGTAATCTGGAAGGAACTCCCAATTGTTCAGCTTCGTTCTTCTTTTGTAGAACTAGATTGGAATATATATATTTGGAAAAAGCCCCCTACAAGGCATGAGGCCGTCAATAGAGACAGGAAGGGGTCTTCACCAGGACAGATGTTCCAGATATGGTGGGTGTGCCGGGGGTGTGTGGATCTGAACTAGCTGCTGGTATGTGGTTGCTTGGGGGTGGGGGATGGTGTCCTACATCCTTCCGGGGCATTGTGCTTCTTACTATAGTGTAGTATAGAAGGTCACGATCTCATTGCTCTCTTCATCTTTGGGACCTAGGCCCTAGGTGGACAAACAACCTTGTGTACTGCAACTGAACCTCCTCTCCTGGGTCACCCTCAAGGGTCTCCAGGGTGGATTTCTGTGGCTCTCCTTTAACAGAGGATGAAACCCTCCTCTGGCCCTTCACTACTTTTAGAATGGAAGAAGGAAAGTTCTAAGTTTCTTAGATTCTAAGTAAGAAATTAACTTATTAACTTATTGTTTAACCAATATTAAAACAGGGCAAGGTAGCATGAGTCTTTAATCCTGGCGCTCAGAGGCAGGGACAATGGGTCTCTGTGGCTTTGAAGCCAGCCTGGTTTGCATAATGAGTTCCAGGCTCGACCATAGCGGCACCATAGCGAGACCATTTCTTAAGAAGGAAAAATAAATGGTGGGGTCTATGGTGGTTTGAATGAGAATGTTCCTCATAATCTCGGGGCATCTGAATACTTAGTTCCCTGCCAGTGTCACTGTGTGGGAAGGTTTAGGTGTTAGGAGTATGTCACTGGGGAAGGCTTTGTGATAACAAAGTTGCTCGTCACTTCCAGTTTGCTCTCTGTTTTGTGCCTGTGGTAGAGGATGTGAGCTCCTGCTTCCATCAAGCTTTCTTTGCCAAGATGAACTGAAATCCCCTGAAGCCAGAACCGTGAGCCAAAATAAATCTTCCCCGCACTAAGTCCCTCCTACCAGCCATTTTGTTACAGTGATGAAAAGAACAAGGCATACAGCAGCTCAAAGGAATATTGAGAGACATTTTACAAAAGACAGAAAACAAAAACAAATATTTAGAAATGGATCTGTGTCGGTGCTAGTGGTGTAACTTGGTGGTAAAGCACTTGCCTAGTATGTGGAGACCCTGAGTTTGAACCCCAGCACTGAAAAACAAAAATAAAAAACAAATCGGTCTTAAGGATGTACCTCGCATGTGTAGTTTCCATGTATTTTACTAACGCCATGTTTTTTGTTGTTGTGGTGGTGATTGGGTTGTTTTGTTTCTTTGTTTGTTTTTTGGTTTTTGGTTTTTTTTTTTTTTTTGGTCTGTTTGTTTTCTTCTTTGTTCTTTTGCTTTTTGTTTTTGTTTTTTTGTTTTTTTGGGTTTTTTTTTTTTTTACTGTTTTTAGGAAACCTTTAATCTTCTGCCACAGTTTGATTTGCAGGAAGAAAGCAGAGAACAAGGTGAAGGATGGGGCTGGGGGTAAACTGGGTGCCTTTTGGCAGAGTAGCTTCCTCTCTCTCATTCCAGACTTGAGGGTAAGTACTAAGGGGCTGTACTTCGAGGCCCAACCCAAGTGATTCTTGTGTAGTTTTAAGCGTCTCCTGAAGACCCCTGTATTACATGACCCCCAGGGTGGTGTAATTGAGAGTTGGAAGAACCCTTAAGAGGCAGGAGATGGTGGAGACGGTCTTGGGTTATTTGGTGTGTGCTTTGGGAGGGGATCGCTGGGTGCTTCTCTCTGTCTCTTCCTTTTTTGTTCACCATGCATGAACACGCTCCTGCCACAGCATGTTGCCTCCTCACAGGCCTAAAAGCAACAGAAACAGTCACCTGTGGCCTGACACCTCCAAGATGCAGGGCCAGAATCAAACGCTCCTCTCTATAGGGCAGTTGTAACTACCTGTTGTCACATAGAAGGCTGGCTGACACTGTTTCCAAGTGTTCTGATGGCAGAGAACCCCTGGCCTGTGTTATTGCCACATTCCTTCTGTCCAGGGAACCTGTAGCCTCTGCTGCTGGGGACCAGACACTCCAGTTCCCAGAAGGAATAGCATAGTGATGGGGGATTGCGGCAAAGCAGGAGGAGGGGGCTCTGGAAAGAGTTTGTTCCCAAGGGAAGAGCAGATTCTTTCAATGAAGAAGTAGTGCGCTGGGAGGTCGCTAGAACCGTGCTTCTCACCCTATGGGTCTTGACCCCATCACAAGGTTGCACATCATGTATCCCACATATCAGATCTTTACACTATGATTCATAACAGCTTCACACTTACAATTATGAAGGAACTACAAAAATAATTTTGTGGTTGGTGTCACCACAACACAAGGAACCATATTAAATGGCCACAGCGTTAGGCAGGTTGAGAACCATTGCGCTAGAGCCTTGTGGCCACATGATGCATGCCCTCCCTCAGATGATGTAACTGACCAAAGATGAGGGTGGGCATAGAGGTTTCAATGCCTGAATGAAGATGGAGGCTGTGTTTCACAGTACAAGCGTGCTCCTTTGGTCTGTGCACACCATGGACTTATTCTACAGTGGGTTTATAGAGTCTGCTTGTTTTGCAAACAGACCACTAACTGACTGAAAGTCTTCACGGGCTCAGCCTTCACAGTCACTCATCCCTCCCTCGGGGATTCACGCAGAGCAATGCTCAGCCCTGCCAGCTCCATCCACTGAAAGTTCCTGTGCTGGTCACTGCTGCTAATCTTCTATACCTTGTATTTATTCTGTGTTTTCTGTGCTAATGCATGTTTAAATCCTCAAGTATTCACAATAACCTGCAACGTTCAGGCCTGTGCTTTGGAGGACTGATGTGCCAGTTAGCCAACGGGCAGTGTGCAGCAACCCCACAAGTTTGTGTGAACACACTCTATAATGTTGACATAGCACTGGTATCACCCAATGCTGCACTTCTCAGAGTCAGTACTGATTGTAAATGATGCCCGACTGCACTCTGGGATCAAAGGCCTAGGAGGAGGGAAGGGTGGGTGGTTCAAGGTTGTGACTCTAAATGAAGCTGGCGATGGTGCTACTGATGTCCCACACCTGGGACAAGTACTCAGCTAGCTTTCCATCTGATTTGACTTTTCTCACTCATCCAGAGTGAGGGGTTATTTCTATTCAGAGAAGATGTAGCTTGCATGTCCACAGTAGAGGAACAGGTTGGGTAAGGGCCTCTGAGACAAGCTCTAATCTCTCAGTCCTTTTATCATTGGGATGGCCTTCAGGGGAAAACAACCCTTGTTCTCTCCAAACTAGGTCCTATTACAGCACAGCTCCTAGAGAACCTGCCAAAGTCTGTGATGGGCCAGCGTGGTGTAGCATCCACTGTAGAGAGCATCCACCAGCTTTCTCCTGGGTACCTGGAGCCAAGAGCTGATGTAGAGAAATACCTTCTAATGCTGAGTCAAACTTGTCTTTAGAAAGTACTGTACGAGGAGGTGCGTCTCACTTCAAAGATATCCCACCAGATCAGTGGCAATTACTGCTTTTAAATTGATCGACATCATTATGGGATACTCTGGAAATTCGTTCATAGTTTCTTCATTTGCTAAAAACTATTTATATATATATATATATATATATATATATATATATATATATATATATATTTCATTGCTATAGTAAAAGAATAACTTGGTAAGTCCACTCTAGGAATCAATTATAGAGAAACAAGGGCTGACATACAGAGCCACAGGGATTTTTGTGCTTTCACAGAGGGAAGCTGTAAGCCCATCTAAACTTAGGGACAGCGCAGGGAGCCTTGAAGATTAACCTGGGCACTGGCGAGTCTTTCTTTTGTTTGTTTTGTTTTGTGGTTTGTGTTTTGTTTTTTGTGGTTTTGTTTTTGTTTTTGTTTTTTCTCATCTAGAAATGGACACCACGAGAGTCCTGGGACTACATTGATGGAGTACTACAGAATCTGCCTTCAATGAATTTTGTCCATAGCTACTTCGTGTGCTCCTGCTGGACCACAGCAAGCTCTCAGACAGAATGTGCAGTAGACATGAGCAACCCCCACCCCCCCACACACACACCAGTTCACAGTGTTTCTTGGCATTTACCACGTATGTTACATTTCAGGTACATCTAACAGTTTCCAGAACTTAGTAGCCATTCAGTCAATATTTACTGAGTGGATAAATTATTTTACTTTTCTCCCAACAAAATAATTTTACCAAGGGAAAAAAAGCAGCCAAGTAAAACAAAACAAGTAACACTTTGTCTGTCTGTCTGGATTTTGTGTTTCTTGAATGTGATGGATAAGAGTGGAAAACAGTGATAGCTAAAAAGGGGCAGGGCGGGAAGGGAGACAGAGTGACCTGCTGTGTTAGACTGTTCTGGACAGCAGCCAAATTCATTGCAAAATCAGGGCCTGGAATCTAATATCACTTCTTATCAAGAAAGGCAACTTACTAATTTAAACCTAGGGCTAGAATATTCCAATACCAGCTGCTTCAATTCCTAATAATTCCCACCATGTTTTAATTGCCCAGGCTTCTAACACATCAAGCATGTGCCTGCTTAGCATGAGGAACGTATTTAGTTCAAAAAGAGCCAAGATGGAAACATCTGAAGTCCACAGCCAAGCCACAGGGTAAACCAGCCTCCAGGTTAGCCCCTCCCACCTGGGCTTCTCTGGATCCAGCCAGAAGAGGCTCATTTGCCATCTTGGCCACTGGAGAGGATAATGTTTGGCAATTAAGACAAATACGCACCTGCTCTGTGTTAACCTCCTCTAGGAGGCATTGTGTGATGGTATATAGCAACAATGGCCTGACATTTGCTTGGATTCAAAGATCATTCCGGAGAAAGAGGGAGACTTCCAGGCTGGGCCTGCATTTCTCCTATAGTCCTCCAGGCCATCACTTCTGTTCCAGTTCTGTAAGCCCCCTTCAGCTCCCATCAGTTCATGAGCAGAACCATACGTTCACCCCAGTGGACACCCCGCTTTCGCTGAAACCAGAATTACTAAAGCAGAATCCAATAGTCGACCTCATTCTTCCTCCTCACTCCGTCTCCATGTCCCCAACCAATCATCTCTTCTATTCTTAAGGAGCTAAAAGAGTAATTTGCTTTATTCCATATACTCATGTTTGGGGTGTATTCATTTATCAATTCGATTATAGCCACCCAGCCCCAGGTGACCCTGTAAACCAATGTTCTCAGCCTGTGACTCCTTTGAGGACCACATACCAGATATCTTGTACATTAGATATTTACCTTACAACTCATAACAGCAAAATTACAGTTATGAAGTAGGAACAAAAGTAATTTATGATTAGGGGGTCACTACAGCATGAGAAAATGTATTAAAGGGTTTTTTCAGGTTTGTATCTGCTTTCCTGCTGCTGGTTCCACAGAGTGGGAATTAGACCCGTGCCTTCCCACCTCTGGGTCCTCATCACCGGTCAGAGGCTTCTATGTGTAGATTCTGTAGGTTCTGTGTTAAGCAAACAGATGGGCTCACTGGCAGGGAATCTCTTGGGTTCCTGGTAGGCCAAACCCTGACTTTTGAGAGAACAAACTCCTGACTTCTGTGGTCTACAAGGAGGGCAAGTTGTAGTTGGCACATCCTAGTGGACTCGGGGAGACCCTTTTGGGCCTCAAATAAAAACCAGATAAAATCTCCCACACCCACATTTTTACCTAAATTTCCTTGCTAGATAGTTCTTCCTTGGTTTAATCAGAACTTCATTGCCTTAGCTCAATGACAAAGGGGTCAACCAGTGGGTTAACCTTCGCCTTGCTAAGTCCCTAACCCAGGAGATAAACACTTGGCAAGCATCTCATGATGAATCCTTTTTAAAAATAATATGACGCTGGCCAGAAGTTGAGGGAATGGGTCTCTGAGAGTAGGAGTTTGGGGACAGAAGAAAGAAAAATGAAATGGAAGATAATCTCACTTCTGCCTCAGGGCTTTGGGGTCAGCCTCTGTGAGTTGCTGTCGGGAGTACCTGGCCTTGTCAGAAGGATGAAAAAAATGAAAATGGGAGTCTAAATCTTGGGTAGGTTCTCAATACAGGGTACCTGTGTCAATGAGGATGCCCGGGTAGGAGTCAAGAAACATTGTTGTGTATGACAGGTAAGGCATTCTTTACTGAGCCATGGGTAGAAGCAAGATTGGGCAACTATCACAAACTGCAGGCCACAAAATAGGTCCTGGCCCTGGTTATAAAAGTGCAAAGTCAGACTGTCCATGATCAAGGGTGTGGAGGTCTCTTACAAGCCACGGCATCCTGAGAAATGCTCCTTTGCCTTTGTTTCATTGTATTTCCCCTTTCTATATGATTCAAGTTTCTGAGTCTAATGAACATGCCAGCCGAGTAGAGTCTGTCTTCAGGTCCAGTCACTGTGAGGAAATAATTACAGACGTGGACAAGGCACACACCTTATTACTTCCCGATGGCCTTAGAGTCATCTACTTATCTGATGTGAGTGAGCCCAGAGCCCCAGGGTGGGGTGTCCTCTGTTTCCTGGTGTTCTGGGAGATGGCAGGAAATGAAGGGCAGACCAGGCCAGCAGGATCAGGGAAACCCAATACCCAGAGTCTTTGTTCACGATAACTCGAACCCATACTTTTGAGGAAACTAATAGAAACCATGCGATGGTGCTTTTTCATTTCTCTAAACATTTAATGTAAAACATGCACACAAAAGAATTCATTGTGGCTTTGAAGGAAAGGTGGTTTGTGTTCCCAGAGAAGGTTAGGGGTTTAACTAGGAAGGGGGGGCGAATCCATAAAAAAATTTAGCTCTTTCTACCTTTGGGTAAGGAGTGAGTGAAGATGTGATATGCCATACCTGATGGAGGTGCATGGCTGGGGTGAGTTATATTGAAGGTGTTGAGGTCGGTTGCATAGAACACATTCCAGCCTGATATCAACCCATTCCTGAGCCCCTAGCCTGCTAGCATGTACTGCAGATTTAAGACTTGAAGACTTACAAACCCAACTATTTCATGAGCCAATCGCTTAAAGTAAATCTCTATCTTTATAGCCATACACATCCAGAAATTTAGAAATCTATATACTATGTATCTGCAAAGAGCTGTGTATCTATATGTGTTTCTTCTTACCTTTGATTGACTGCAGAATGTCCAGCCCTGTGTTGTTTGGTTTCTCCAGAACAACAGAACTCAACAGTGCACATACTGATCAGGGGTGAACAGCCCACTGTCGCCAAGTAGAAATGAAAAGGACGGGGACATTTCTGATTTTCCCAGGGTATTTGCTGGTGGCAGGACTGTGAGTTTAAAGTGTTCATGGGTTCCCACCAAGCCAGGGATAGCAGGCTGGCCATGCAGGCCCCCACCATACCCTCTAGTCATTCGTTTACTAACCCTCACTCAAAGGATGTCTGCAGGCATTGGGCAGCATGCAAAACGGGGACAGCATTTTTAGGGCAAGCAAAAGCAAAGTAACCAAGAAACATCTGAGAAGGCACGTGAAGAGCAGCACATAGAAGACTGCCTCTCTTGAGGACCTGGGTGGCTTCCTGTGGAAGGAAAACTGGGAAATGCAGCCCTGAGCTCGAAGCATCAACAGCCTCTAACAATTTGTTGGGGAGGCTGTCCCCGACCGGGCAAACAGAACTTCAGCTAGCGCTCTCTCTCTAGTTTTAACCTATTGTGGTGGTTTGAATGAAAATGGCTCCACAGACCCATAGGGAGTGGTACTATTGAAGCTGTGGCCTTGTTGGAGGAAATGGATCGAGGGCTTGGGTTCTGAGTTTCTGAAGCTCAAGCCGGGCTTGGTGCCTTACTTGTTCTTCCTGCAGATCCAGATGTAGAACTTTCGGCTACCTTTCCAGCACCGTCTGCCTGCATGACATTATTCTTCTTGCCGTTAACAATAATGGGTTAAGTCTCTTAGACTGTAAGCCAATCCTAATTAACTGTTTTTCTTTATAAGAGTTGTGGTGGTCATGGTGTCTCTTCACAGCAAGAAAACCTTAAGACACCTATCAAGTCCAATTTTGCAGCCCATATACTCTAGGATATGTGTGGCCTTTCCTGGACGGTGGTCAACAGTTGGAAGGATTTAGAAGTATAGATAGATCTGGCAAAGGGATGGATATGATCAGAACATGTTGTACTGAAACCTCAAAGAATTAATAAAGATGAGAGTTGGGTGTGCTAGGAAATAGACATGAGTTATGAAAGAAGATATAAATGGAATTTCTTTTGAGTTCTGTCGAGGAATTTGGGGGGGGCTGTGGTGGTAGATAAGAACAAAATTTATTTGATACACAAAGGGTCAGCTTGGGCTGCAGAGTTGGCTCAGCAGTTAAGAGCACTGACTGCTCTTCTGGAGGTCCTGAGTTCAAATCCCAGCAACCATACGGTGACTCACAACCATCTGTAATGAGATCTAATGCCCTTTTCTGGTGTGTCTGAAAACAGCTACAGTGTACTTACGTATAATAAATAAATAAATCTTAAAAAAACAAAACAAAAACAAAGGGTCAGATTAATGGAAGCTCCACAGTTTCCACTTCTATTCCAATTGTGTAGAAGTTCATGGCTCTGTATCAACTATGGCCCTGTTAATTTCAGTGTATGGTGTTTTTATCTATTCACAAGTTTTTAAATAATAAAGTTTAATTTTTATAAAGATTAATAAAAAGAAGTTTAAAAAGACCCTAAAACTTCCAGTTCAATGGAGGTCACAGTGTCCCATGAAATACCATGGGCACCTAGACATTGATTCTACAGCAGCCTTTGGACTCTGGAGCAGCAATAGCAGAGATGAGACAGTAGGGCAGTGGTGGGTTTGCGCTCTAAAGCCATTCCCAGATGGTTCTAGGGTGCCATCTTGGTTAAGGCCCTCTTAGGGTGCTGTCTCTGTTGGCCTTGGTCTAGTGTATTTCTTCAGGCCTGCAGGCTGCCTCTTCCCTGGGTTCATTTTGGTATGACTCCTGGCTAACGGGCAAAAAGCCAGTGACTCAGAGTCCGAGCCCAGAGCCCTGAGACAGAAAGGCAGACTGAGTTCTATTTCCTTCATCTTCCTTCTTTCCCAAACTCCTACTCTCAGAGATTTGGGGTCTAGACTATGTCTAGTCTAGGATGGAAGGAATATCTCCACCATGATAGTAATGCCCAGACCAGAGAAGGGGGTGAGGAGGTCCTGGCTGATTTTCTACCTCAGAGACCAAGTAGTCCTCACACTGAACCTAACCTATGACATCTCTAGTAGACACCAGGGCTTTATGAAGCTGGCTTTATGTCAGTGGGTACTCTGAGCTCAAAGATGCATTTCCCCCACCAAGGACTTTCAGAAGAACACTCTAAGCCACTGAGTGAAAGGTAGGCTCTTGGTCACTAACTGCTGTTTCTGGAAGGCCAGGTTTGCTCCTAGCCTCATCAGCAACTGTTATTCTCTGTAAATATGCTTCAGAGCCATTCCCTGTGACCAAGTGCTTGATGGGAACATACTGTAAATTTTATCAATGTGCTGGCACCTCCCTGATTGATTGTAATGTTGAGGAGACCCAGCCAAAAATAAGTGGAGGTGCTCTAACACCTTAGAGGAGAGCGAAGGACAATCATCTCAGGACAGCAGAGCAGAGGGGCCACACTGGCCACACACAGATGGAGTGCAGACTTGCCGATGGTAACTTATTTGTGGGAAAGGATTTCATGTTCCTACTTTTATGTTCCTGCTACCAAGGTCAACAGATAGGTTTATATGTGAGTGAACACAGGAGTGTTTATCAGATTCAAATGCACTATAGAGAGATAGTCAATGTTCATATAAACAGCAGCCTTGGGGGGCGGGGGGCAGAAGAATAGAAATAATACCAAAAGGGATATTGGCAATGATAACTACAGTGTGAGATCTATAGAACTCCTAGATGATTGCATGGGGGGCCCCTTGGTGACGGTAGAATTGGCAATAACTGTTTGGTTACGGTACAGGCAACAAGAGCCAAAGTAGCTTGACATGTTTGTGCCAAATGGAACTATCTACAGGGTGAAAAGGTAACCTAAGGGATGTGGTAAGAGTTCAAAGCCCTTGCCTTTGATAAGAGGTTAATGTACAGACTAAGATAGAGAACTCTGCGTGTACTTCAATAACTTGAGTGTGAGGGTTCTGGGGAACTCACAAACTCAGCAGCAGTGGTCAATGCAGGTGCAGGAGGCTGGCCTGTATAAATGGCACATCTCTGGAGGGTGCCACATGTGTTAGGGGCAATAATATACCTTGCTTACCCCAAGACTTCACAGGCAATATTTTACCTTGGTAACATTTGTGTCAAGGTTTAGAGCTTAGACTAACTTAAGACTTCTTTCAGTGCCATTGTTTGGAATTATCCACTGCATAGTTATGATAGAACATACTCTTGTTTTTAGTTAATTGTTGATTTTAAATCCTTTATGGGCAACACAGTCCCTTATTCCCTGAGGAATTTCTCCCCGCCCCCATAATGCCAAGCCCACAAGTTGCTGATTTGCCTCCATCCCAAGGCACTGGGTACAGCATAGATTCTGATCATCCTACTTTTCCTTCCTTCCTTCCTTCCTTCCTTCCTCCCTCCCTCCCTTCCTTTCTTCCTTTCCTCCTTCTTTCCCTTCTTCCCTCTCTCCCTCCCTCTTTTCCTCCCTTGCTTCTTTTTCCCTCCTTCCTTCCCTTCTTCCCTCTATCCATCCCTCCCTCTCTCCATCTCTCTCTGTCTCTCTCTGTCTCTGTCTCTCTGTCTGTCTCTGTCTCTGTCTCTGT
>NC_034594.1:23487644-23503664 GCF_900095145.1 Mus pahari | reverse complement strand
TCTTTCTCTACCTCCCTCCCTCTCCTTTTTGAGACAAGCTCTCTGTATGCAGCTCTGCTGGCCTGGAACTCTATGTAGACCAAGCTGGCTTTGAACTCACAGAAACTCTGCCTTTCAAGTGCCAGGATCAAAGGCATGTGCCATCATGCCCAGCCAGGCGCCGAGCTTTCTTGATATGGCCTCTCTTCTTCATGAGCAGCTTTCACTTTGCTCCATCTCAGATCCTCCCCACATTCAAGGCTTAACAAAACATCTGTGCAACAGGCTGTTGTTTCTCTTTCTTTTTAGCATAGGTCAACCCTACCAGCAGATTTTGTGCACTTTGCCTTCGTTACACATCAGGAACCCTGTCTGATTCTTACCTGTTCCACCCTTATTGTAAACACCATCATGCTGTGATTGGTCTATGGCAACCTCCACTCTTGGACCAATACTGGTAGCCAGAATGATCTTTTTAACATGGGATACTTCTCTTTATTTTGTATAGAACCCGCTTCCCTGTCACTCGGAAGAAATTTCAGCATCTATACCAAATCCTTTGAAATGCAACAAGAGGGGCAGGAGAGATAGCTCAGAAGTTAGGAGAACTTGTTGTTCTTGTAGAACACTTGAACTCACATGGGTCCCTGGAACCCATGTGGTGGCTCAGGTCCTCTGTTACCCCTGTCCGGGGCATCTGACATTCTTTTTTGACCTCCTCGGGCATTGCACATATGTGATGCTTATGTATCCAGCTATCTCCCTCAGCAAGTGACTACTACCTACCCACGACACCAGCCATAGAGCCTTAGAATCAAACTGGTTACCACAATGCCTGACTCCTCCCAACTACCTCTCCTCTGCCTCCATGTCTCTGTACACACAATCACAGAGCATGCAAGGATAAGCACCATCTTGGTTGATGCAATGCTTCCATGTCTCAAAATAAAATAAAAATATAAAATAAAATAAATGTACACACAAAAATATAAACAAACAAACAAACAAATCTGAAGGTGCAAAAAGTCCAGAATCATACAAATGTCCATCATCTCTTACACTTATCTACTCTTATATGCCCTCCACAGCAGAAACGCTTCCTAAATATTTTTCATAATTCATTACTACTCTTGCCTCAGGCCCTCTGCATCACGTCTTTTATCTTCTTGGAACAGTCTTTCCACAGACACGAGATCCATTCCATCACTTCTTCACTCTGCTATCCAGTTACTTTGTGTGAAAGACGTTCCTTGCCAGCCTGTCCCTCCTTACTCCTAACCTCTCACCTACCTCACTTTTCCTCTTAGCTCATGCCACAATATGACATCTCAGACACCTATCATTATTTGCTATTTTGTTCATTTTCATCAATGTGACCCAGGGATGTGTCCTATGTAACTGCTCAGCAATAGGTCTCTGCCAAAGCTTAGACTCTGGTAGGTCTGGGTGCTTTTCACTGCTCTAATCTCAATGATATTGCTAATGGGTCAATGTGGTCTCTGACATAATAGTATGTCAGACATTTCTGAGAGAATTAGCATATGTGGTTACATTTCTTTAAATTAGTGCAGTATACGAATTTTATCCCCATGCTGAGTCTTGAAGCTCTCATTTGTACTTTGCCTAAAGAACTAAGAGACCGAGATGGGTTAGGATAAAGGCCAATGATTTTTTTAAGTACCTAACCATCTCCAAACCTGAATTTTCTTATGCCTTCCTCTGAAAGCTTGAGATGCCTCAAACACCCTCAAACCTCTGAAAATTAATAGTGTAAATACTTTTCCCTTTCCCTTCTCAGCTCAGAGTTTCCCCTAGGGGATCTGCAGAACCATGCCTCCACAGGGTCAACACCAAGGCCCTTTCTTGTGGCTCTCTCACTGTCATCTCCTCTTGAATCTTTCAGAAACATCCTTAGTTTTAATGCCCAAACTAAACTGATACTCTTCCACTTTAAACAGAGCCACTGCATCTGAGTGTCTCCCTCAGCAAGTGCCTCTACTACCTACCCATGACACCAACCATAAAGTCTTAGAATCAAGCTGTATTCTACACCACTATGATTACCACGATGCCTGACTCCTCCCACCTACCTCTCCTCTGCCTCCATGTCTCTGTACACACAATCACAGAGCCAGCTATCTTCATGTTGTCAGATTACAGCTGAGAAGCTGGACAAGGAGGAGCACCATCTTGGTTGATGCAATGCTTCCACATTTCCATGCCCTTTTGGACCAGGAGCCCCTGTTCCTTCAGCATACCTCCAAAGACTCTTGGTGGGATGTGCCCTAACTTATATTGGAAGAATGAGTAAGATCTGCCTACTCTTGTTTGGCTAGAAGAAGCTCGTGGGGTCTGACAAGGTAGGTGTGGCTTCCTCAGCTTCTGGTACAACCTGCAAGTCTCAATAGCAGAAACCTTCCTGTGGCTCACCCTTTTGATCTCTGTAGCCAGTTGGTTTATGCCCACATTGTTTTTTTCCTCCCATCATCCTTGATGTTCAATTAGGGATGCTAACACAACTGTGTGAACTTGGAGCCAGGGATGTCCCATGTCTGCCACATCCTCACCATGATGGCTGAGCTTACCCACTTGTGTTTATCTCTTGTGCCCATTTAGGGCTATGTCATTTATATACTTGTTTGCACGACCACTGTTTACTGAATAGACACTATTTTAGAAACATGGGTTAGAGCCATGAGCAAAACCATCAAGGTCCCAACTGTCAATAAACTCATGGGAGGCAAAGCACTCATGTGCATAAAATATATTTGCTTCAAGGGAAAGCATGGTAGGAACTGGCAGAGGGGACCAGATAGTTTGAGTTAGGTGGCAGGATGCATGGGCTGTTTAGGAATGGAGGAGGCTGTGATGGGGCCAAGCAAAAGATATCAAAGAAACAGAGTCCCATGAGGCTAAATGCAAGACAGGTGCTATGGAAATGGGCTAAGGGCTTCTAGGTGACCTCTTAAGATTTAGATGGCATCAATCATGGTCCTTTTGGTTCTTGGGTAAATGAGCACACACATGTGCAAGTGCTGAGAGGGGCTGTTTATGAAGGGGAAAAAACCTCACATGCTACAGGAAAGCCAGATTTTAGCAAATGGACTTAAGTCATTGTCTGTGTGGGGCCAGTGACAGAGACTGAGAATGGCTTGCAATCCAGTTCAAGTTTTGCTTGTCCTTTGCTAATTCTCCAGTGTGAGGATGCTCAAGGCCAAGTTTCCCTAACTTGAAGCAAACATAAACGTATTTTGCAAATCTGTGGCCATTATGCCCCCAGATCCACACAACGTCTAGATTAAGAGTTCTTTGGAGTTGTATGTGTGTATACGTGTTGCACATATAGGTACAGGTGAACAAGCAAGCGATGCATGTTCACGTAGACAAGCAAGCGATGCATGTTCACGTAGACGCTATATTCTTAAGTTGCCCTTACTTTGGCTTTTTGACATAGGGTATCTCACTGAAGCAATCTGGCTAGACTGAATGGCCAGCAAGCTTCAGGGAATCCTCCTGTCTCTGCCTCCCTGGTGGGTGGATAACAGGTATGTGTTGTCACACCTGACTTTTTACTTGGGTGTTAGGGACATGAATTTAAGTCTTCATGTTTGCACAGTAGGCACTTTACTCATTAAGCTGTCTCTACAGCACCCATAAGCATCATTTTGCCACACCATTCTCAGAGGCCACTCTACTCTGTCCTCATCCTTGTGGGCAAAGCAGATGACATACTGGATACATAGACCCATATGCATCACACAGTCTGCTGTATCATCAATAATGCCATTTATTTGTATTATTTTTGCTTTAACCTCCCCCAAATCCACACGATTCCACAAAAAAAAAAATATCTACTTAATGATCTGCACTGCTGCTAACTTCCAGAGTAAGCTCCCGGGAGAACTGTGTGTGCCACCTCAGAGTCTGTTTCCTTGTGAAGAGCATGAGCTAAGCAGCGTCTCTCCCTTGTATTCAACCCTGAGCCAATCCATCAAGCCGTTCTTCTGAGGGAACAAATTAGAGCGATCTTTGTAGGAGGTGGTGTGAGCTCCCCTTCATGTTGCTTCTCAACTACGGTGTGGCACAGACTGCTGAGAAATCTCTGCGCGTCAAGTATTCTTCTTCTAATTGATAAGAAAGGGCTCAAAAATAGAACTGTCGTCTGACAAATCCTGGAACTAATTGCCTTACACAGAGCAGGCGGCAGGATGTGACTGACACGCTCCCTTCGACTCCGTGGTTCCCAAGGAAACGAGGTTAATACATTCATGCCTACTCTTGCCTTGTCTATCCTGGCTCTCCGCAGCCTACAGAGAGTGTGGGGGGAAAGTGCTGAGAGCATCATTTCTTGCCTCCCGCCCCTGCCCAGAGTGCAAAAGTCTCAACCAGAGATTAAACAAATGTTCAGCCAACCATCAGAAATCAATTGGCATGCAAAACACCTCTCACAGTCTAAAGGCTTGCCTGGGTGTTCTGCTGGTACCGAGACTCAAGGGCTCAAAGTCAAGATCCACGGCACTTTAACCCTTTAGTCGCTGTGGCAAAACTTTCCTCTGGGTATATATATTTTGAGACTTAAAAATGTTGTCCACAGATGTACCACTCTGTTGAAAAAACTATTTCAGCCTACTGAAAACTAGTTATTAAAATGAGCTCTTGTGTGGGTTCGAGGTGCTTTGTTTTACATTTATGAGAAGCAACAGTAGCAACAGCATCAACACAGTCCTTCTGTTGGTTTGGTTTCTGCTCTGAGATAAAATACCCCGACAAAAAGCAATGTAGGGGGTGTGCTGGCCGGCTTTGAGTGTCAGCTCGACACAAGCTGGAGTTATCACAGAGAAAGGAGCTTCCCTGGAGGAAATGCCTCCATGAGATCCAGCTGTAAGGCATTTTCCCACTTAGTAATCAAGGAGGGAGGTTCCAGTCCCTTGTGGGTAGGGCCATCCCTGGGCTGGTAGTCCTAGGTTCTATAAGAAACCAAGTTGAGCAAACCAGGGGAAGCAAGCCAATAAGCAGCACCTCCATTAGCTCCTGCCTCCAAGTCCCTGCCCTGTGTGAGCTTCAGTCCTAATTTCCTTTGGTGGTGAACAGCAATGTGTGGAAGTATAAGCTGAATAAACCCTTTCCTCTCCAACTTGCTCCTTGGTCATGATGTTTTGTGCAGGGATACAAACTCTGATTAAGACAGGTAAAGGGATTATTTTAGCTCACGATTCCAGGTTATAGTCCATCATGGTGGGGAAATCAAGGCAAGAACTTGAAACAGTGTAGTCGTGAGATCAGACAAGGTAGGTGTGGCTTCCTCAGCTTCTAGTACAACCTAGAAGTCTCAACAGCAGAAATCTTCCTGTGACTCACCCTTTTAATCTCTGTAGCCAGTTGGTTTATGCCCATGTTGCCTTTCCCTCCCATCATCCTTGATGTTCACTTAGGGATGCTAACAAAACTGTGTGAAACTTGGAGCCAGGGATGTCCCATGTCTGCCACGTCCTCACCATGATGCCTGAATGGCAGCATTCTAATTCTTGAGCTTATCCACTTGTATTTCGCTCTTATGCTGTTTCGGGCTGTGCTGTTTATGTACTTGTTTGTTTGACTGCTGATTACTGAGTAGACCCTATTTTAGAAACATGCTCTCAACTACAGTTGAGAGCAGAAGAGAATGAATGAGTTCATACTTAGTGCTCAGTTCCTATTTTCTCCCTCTTTCCCTTCTTCCTCCATCCCTCCCTCCCTTCCTTTCTTTTCTTCTCTGCTCTTATAAAATCTAGGGCTCAAATCCAGGGGACAGTGCCACTCACTTTCAGGCTGTGCCTTTCTACATCACTTATGTCCATCAATACAATCCCCCACAGACCACCCTGGTCTAGGCAATCCCTTGTAGAAACTCTCTTCCTGGTCGATGCTAGGTCGTATGTGTTAAGAATTTGGACAAATCATCATTATATTTTAGTCTTCCTCAAGTACCAGTTCCTGGCAACACAAAGCTGAGGAAATCCCCATGAAACGCTTGGAGCTCTGATTGAAAGCTGTCTGCTCTGCAACCCACGATTCTGGCTGGTGGCAATGCCAGCGAATTCATTTTTAGAATTCCCCTTTTGGGTTTGTATCGCCACCTTGTTTTAATAGTGTCAATCAGTTTCTTTCCTGTTCCTGCCTTAAGTTGACTGTTTTAGTCCTTTACTGGTTATCAATCTAATATCTCTTTGTTCAATTGCCCTTGGTTCCTTGTGTGTAATCTACACTTGTTTCCCTCTTAGGACAATTTGAAGATGTTTATTTTTAGTAGTTTATTTTTATGATAATTCAAATGTGGATTTGTGTGTACATGAGTATTATCCAGTTTGATTCATGTGAGGCTTCTAGAAGTGAGAAATCTATAGTTTCCCCATTATCTCCAAACATTCATGGTCATGAAGTCATCAGGATTTATTTCTCTTGGTTCCTCTGGTCAGGGAACATTCTCAGTATCTTCAACTCTCTCTTATTTTACACTTCATTATCTTTCCCTGTGTATTCTGAGTGATCTCTTTAGGGTTTCCTTTCATGGCATCTATTCTGCTGTTCAATCTGTTCATGGAACTTTGATCGCTGCATTTTCATTTCCATAGCCAGAGCTTTAAAGGGGCCTTGGAATTTATGATTGGGGCATCTCTGCTTTACTAATAAAATAGTTCCCTGAGCTCTGGATACTTCAGGGTACAGAGGGTTGTACTTCCAGCCACCTTACCTCCATGGCAAAGATAGGATTAGGGATTAAGTTCAGTTGTTTAACTAACAACCCATCGTGAGAATATACTGAACTCTAGTAAAAACTCTAGGCACTGGACCCAGCTTAGATCTTTCCTAAAGATCGTTTCAACATTCCTTTCTAGTCCATCTCCATTTTTCAATGTCAGATGCTGATGCTGAGAAACACTTTCTACCAGAGAACCCTGGTGGCCACACTAGGAGGGGATTCAGCTAGGAGATTTTCATGTCCTTCTTGTCCTCTATCACAATCTCTCATCCCCCCAACCCAGCCCTTTATCAGCCCTCACACAGGCTTCCCTCATCCTACAATTCCACTCATGGGACACTCCACTACTTGGTGCAGATCCATGCCCTCCTAGATCTTTCATCCTTTTCTCTCTAGACATATTCGTTGTCCTACTACAGCCTACATGCCAGAGCCCCTCCTCATATCACACTTCCAACTCCCTGGGAATCCTGCCTCTTTGTGTGGGCCTAATTCCAATAGCTTTCCCCCATCTCCTCCTCATCCTTGTCTCCTACTCCATATCTATTCCCATCGGCCACTCACTGACCTACAGACATATCTCTACTAGGTAACCTTCAACCACTACACTTTTTCTAAGATCCAGAGAGAGCCATAGAGATCAAAGAATAGAACCCCCAACCAATGAAGGCAAGTCCTAGAATCATCTCAACCATCATAATTCAAGATGCCTAGACATCAGCACAACATTAACAACCAAGGACAATATGTCTCCACCAGAATCTAGTAACCCTGGTGTCGTAGGCCCTGAAAAATGGGATATAGCTGAAACCCAAGACAATGACTTTAAAATAACAATCATGTATACGTTCAAGCACCTTAAAGATAATATGAACAAACTCCTTGGTGAAGTCTGTGAGAACACAGAACATTGAATGAGATCATGAAAACTGTTCAAGACATGACAGAAGAATTTAACAAAGAAATTGAATCATTAATGAAAATCCAAACTGAAATAAAACTGGAAGTGAAAACTGTGGGAAGTTAAACAAAATCTAAGGGATAAACCTCACCAACAGATTGCAAGACATGGAAGAGAACATCTCAGGCGATGAAGTCAAGGTAGAGGAGATGGATATCTCAGATCAAGGAAATGTTAAACCTTACAAAAAAATAAACTTGGGCACAAAACATCCAGGAAATCTGGGACACTATGACCAAATCTTCAAATAACAGAAACAGAGAGGAGAAGAAATCCAGGTAAAAGACCCAGAAAATATTTTTAACACAATCATAGAAGAAAATTTCCCCAACTTAAATAAGATGCCTATCAAGATACTAGAAACATACAGAACACCAAAGAGACTGATCTAGAAAAGAAATTACCCACAGCACACGAGACGGTTTGTATATGCTTGTTCTTGGGAGTGGCACTATTAGGAGGTGTGGCCTTGTTAGAGTAGGTATGGCCTTGTTGGAGGAAGCGTGTCACTGAGTGACTCTAGTGTGACTCTAGTCCTAGCTGCCTGAAAATCAGTCTTGATTTAGCAGCCTTAAGATGAAGATGTAGAACCCTCAGCTTCTCCTGTACCATGCCTGCCTGGATGCTGCGATGATCCTGCTTTGATGATACTGGACTGAACCTCTGAACCTGTAAGCCAGCCTCAATTAAATGTCCTTAAAAGAGTTGCCTTGATCATGCTGCCTTTTCAGAGCAGTAAAACTCTAAGACAGCACATAAAATTCAAATAACTAAACATACAGAACAAAGAAAGAAAGTTATGTCAGTTGTTTTTTTTTTTGTTTGTTTTTGTTTTTTTTTTTTTTGGTTTTCTGAGACAGGGTTTCTCTGTATAGCCTTGGCTGACCTGGAACTCACTTTGTAGACTAGGCTGGCCTTGAACTCAGAAATCCGCCTGCCTCTGCCTCCCGAGTGCTGGGATTAAAGGTGTGGGCCACCACACCCGGCAAGAAAGAAAATTAAAAGCTGTAAGGGAATATGACTAGGTAACATATGGAGGCAGGCCTATTAGACTAACACCTGACTTCTCAATAGAGACTCTGGAATCCAGAAGAGCTGGTGCAGATGTTCTACAAACATCTGTCGGAGAGACCACAGATGTCAGACAAGACAACAATACTAGGCAAATTTATTGATCACAATTGACAGAGAAAGAAATATAATCCACAACAACAATCTCTAAACCTTTGTTCTTATACTCACATACTAGTGCAATCTTCATTCAATTTAGGAAAATTCTCTTTACAACAGATGGAGACTATTACAGAAAGCCACAACCAGTCAAAATTTAGTGTTGTGGAGTTGAGTTCCAATGGACACATCTACAAAACACTCCTGTATCTGAGGCTCAGAGAGATGAGGAAAAAGGAGTGGAAAGATTATAAGAGCCGGTGGGTTAGGGAGGTTGCTGTGAGATTGTGTCTCCTAACAATATCAGAATAAACTCTCACCAGCGTGGCAGTCAAATATGAACTGAGCAAGGATGACACCAGTGGGCATGCCAAAACGGACAGGAATGGGGGGGTGGTGAACCCATGACAGCTCAACTCTACACAAAAAACTATAGGCAAGGAGGAAATCTGAGAGTTGGAGAGGTGGGAATATATATGTATATATATGCATATGTATACTTAAGAATATATATATATTCTTACACACACACACACACACACACACACACACACACACACACACACACGCATGCATGCAGTACTAATTAATGAAAGAAGAGGCCATGAGTTTGAAAGAAGAGTAGGGAGGCATATAATGGAGGCTTTGAAGGGAATAAAAGCAAGAAAGAATTGTAATTATATGTTTTAATCTCAGAATTTTAAAAACGAAAACTTGAGACACTGGAGTTCAGGGCAAACTCATGGAAGCACATTCAAGTGTACTGGGAATGTGGTGTGCTCAGATGTCACACAAACAGTGCATGATTCTCTGTCCTTCACAGCACTGATCCTGTGCCTTCCTGTTTGGCTGAGTATTCTTGTTGTGTCCCTCATAATGAAACTCACATCTGAAGCAATGTCCCCTGAGTCCTGTGAATGGTTCTTGAAAATTATAAAACCTGAAAGGTTTGTGGAACATCTGGATTTATGGTTTCGAAATGTGGGTGATGCTTCCCCTTCCTCAGATGCAGGTGAATCTGAAGCCATAGTAGTCATCTGTTAGGGGAAGTGCCCTCTAGCGTATGGGATCTGTCTCCCATTTATAATGTTCTCAAATGGACTGGAGGAGAATAGAGGTCTGCTGTGATTTGAATGTGAAATGTCACCCATGGGCTTATGTGTTTAAACACTTGGTTGCCAGCTGATGGCACTGTTTATGAAAGCTGTAGAATGTCTAGGAAGTGGAGACTTGCTGGAGGAAGTGTGTCATTGTGGGTGGGCTTAGAGGTTTTATATCCTGGAGCTAATTTCTGCTCACTCTCTGTTTCCTGAGTGTGGATGCACTTGGACCATTCAGCCTTCTGTTTCTGCCAGGATGTCCTTGCTACAGATGTCCTCCCTGCCATGCTGGCCTATATTCCCCTGGAACTGTAAACCAAAATGATCCTAGTCTTCCTTAAGTTGCTTTAGCTAGAGTATTTTACTTATCACTTTAGCAACAGGAAAAGAAAGTAAGACAAGTCCCATGCTTTAGTTTAATAATGTACGAGACTGAAAAACCTAAAAACGAAACTTTCTCTGTGACTCAACTTCCTTATCTTAAGAAATGTTGTTAGCACCTCCTTAACTCATTTAGTGTATTCAAAACAAATTAGCTGCACAGCATTTGACACAATAACTGCTTTAACCAGCAAGTGCTAGAAATTTCTTATTTTATGTTATCCCTATGAACCTACATCTCTCTCTGAAGGAAAACATTCACTATTCTCTAAAATTTCCCTTTTATTTTAGCACGAAGCATCCCTTGACCACTTAGCAATTCCTGAGTAAATGCTTTGTAACAAATCGCCCCTCAAAATCTCCAGCCTTTACTCTTATTACCTACACTTCTGTCACTGGGCCAGGCTGGGTTCTACTGAATGAACTCCGCTCTAACGTCACCTCTACTGGACTCATTTCTAGACTGTGTGTTGCATCTTGTGGGTGTTTTATTATTCTGGGATTGGATTGCTGGGGCATATTTTCATGGAAATGCCAGAAGAACATATTGTAAGCCTCCCTCAAATGGTGCTCTTCAATATTCCATAGGTCGAAGGGAATTATATGGCCACGTCCGGCAACAAGGGGCTGGATTTCCTATAATGGAGGAATGATGGGTCCCATGGCAAAACATCGTGAGGAACTCTGAAGATGCAGACTATAAGAAAACAAGAATGCTGCACATTTCACTGTACAGCATGTGTTTTTATAAAGAGTATGTTTTCTGACACAACCAAACCATAGTCATCGCCTCTCATCCAGGTCAGATTGTCAAGCATGGGGATATAAAATGTGTGCTAAATGAAGGTATGCCAATTTACCATCAGCCATATGAAAAGGGATGTCTAATCATTGAATTTAAGGTAAACTTTCCTGAAAATGGCTTTCTCTCTCTTGATAAACTCTCTTTGCAGGAAAAACTCCTTCCTGAAAGGAAGGAAGTAGAAGAGACTGATGAAATGGATCAGGTAGAACTGGTGGACTTTGATCCAAATCAGGAAAGACGGCGTCATTATAATGGAGAAGCGTGTGAGGATGATGAACATCACCCCAGAGGTGGAGTTCAGTGTTAGACCTCTTAATGGGCCAGTCACTCTTTGACATTCTTGACATGCAGTAGTGAATGTGGGAAGGACTGTAATCATAATATGCTCACTACTTGGCTATTGTTTTTGTTTTAAAATTCAACTATAGTAGTGTTTTAAAAGTTAAATGAAGAATAAACACAAATATAAAAACTCAAAAAAATTTAAAAAAGAGTAGGGACACTATTTATTCTATGCACCAAATTGAGGCTGGTTAATTCTGTTGTTATTCAGCCTCTGAGAACCACTTCAGTAAGTTCTCACGAGTCTAGAGTTTTCTCTTTCAACAAATGGTATGAGTTTCCCAATAGGAATGCATGGGGCCAAGCAGAAAGGGCTGGAAGGAAAGGTGGGGACATTTACTACAGAGAATATAATGTAACAGGTTGGTCCTTGGTGTTTACCAGACAGCCTTCAGCAGGCATCTGTTGACTGAATTAGTAAATGAGTCAAGTAAGAACACTAGTAACTGTAATCAAGATCTAAGATTTTTGTGGTGCAAATTCTAATAAGTTGTAAGGTGTGGAGGGGGAGGAGAGGGAAAGTCCAGAAGTTGTAAGTGGGTCTCCCTTGATGACAGGAGGAAGCCACACTGAAGGAGAGAGATAGAACATGGTAGTATCTCACAACCCATGACTTTATAAACCATTTGTTGTAAGAGAAAGCTCTAGAATCTTGGCAACTTTACTAAAGTCATGCTCATAGGCTAAACAATGACAGAATTAACCAACCTCAGCTTGGTAGGTAAAATTTTATACCTGGGGTTGAAAATATTGAGTCAAGCCTACTTTTAAATAGGTTTTCTTTAGCTTCTTCAAACAATGGCACCATGAATGGAAAAAACCCTAAAAATATAAATTCTCTGCAATTTAGCAAATGGAGGGACAATGAAAAAAATCTAATAATAAACTTGAGACAGACTAAATACTACATAATTAGCACACTTGAGCCAAAGGCAGAAGAAAAACATGTAATTAAGTCTGAATAGTTTAGGAAGAAATAAAAATGGTACAATAATAGCTAAATCAACGAAAAGGAAAAAGGTTATAAAGGGAAATGTCCAGTTGACTTCCTCAATAGGAAGGCACAGAGCCAAATAGAAACAGCTGGCAGGAACAGAGGGGACATTTGTGACAAAGAATGTGATGTAACAGTTGCTTCTTCAGGAAGACCCCGCAGAGGTACTAGGTAGAATTAAAGAAACAAAAATCCAGCCACACACATTCATTCACTTCTCCCGTAACACAATGCTGGGAAGGAGGAACTTTTTAATGTAAGACTAAGGTGTGAGAGACTTGGCTCATAGCTGGCACACTTATGGCCTTCAGAGGAAGTCCTTGTCAAAGCCAAACTAAAGATAAAGTCTAAGCCCTTTGTGTAACAGAAGATACAGGACTATCTGCATGTTTGCAAAGATGGTGGTACCATAGTATCCCATCCCTGTGGGAAATCCTGGTCTTAGACTGCCTTTCAAACTCTAGTTTCTCTCTATGTCCTTCTTTTACATTTAGCAGCAGACTCAGGTTCAAACACACCCTGATCTAAAAACACTCATGTGTCAATTAACAAGGATGGAAATGTATTCTGAGAAATGTGTCCTTAAGCGATTTCACAGTTGTGTGGGAGAATTGGAGAGCACAGGTCTAGGTGGACTAGGCGGCTACTCTATGGAAATACTTGATGTGATCAACAAATGCTGTAGAAACCGTGTGTGTGTGTGTGGGGGGGCGGCTGAAGCCAGAAAACCATGGCATATTATTTGACAGTGGACTTCTCTGATTGGGAAGGGTTTATTCTAAAATAATGATGATAAAAAGAATAGCATAGTAACTCATGAACTAGCAACATGGTTGTTCATTAATATTATTCTAATGGATAACCTTGATTGTCAACTAGAGTTCACCTGGAATCAACTAGAACACAAGCTGCTGGCAGTCTCCTGAAGGATTTTCCTGCTCAGTTTATTTGAAGGTGGAAGACCCACCCAAAATCTGGGTGGCACTTTCTAGTGGCAGCCCATGTACAAGAGCATAGAAGGTCATTTTGCTTTTGGCCTGATTGTCCCCACTTTTGCTGGCAATTTCATCTGTCCTGTTGCTGAAGTATTAATTTACCAATATTAGAAACAAAATTTTGGAATTCCAATATAGATTGAAGAACAGTAACTCCCCAGGAATCCAGGGAAAAATGAGGTCTGCTGAGACATCCATCCTCATGGATCAAATAACTGCTGGATTCCCAGCCTCTCCAGTGTGAGACAGCCGTTAATGGACTACGAGAACCACATCCTATAAGCCAATCTGATAAATCCGCATTTAATATATGTACCCATTCTATCACTTCTTTTCCTTTGGAGAACCCTGAACCCTGACTAATTCAATGATCAATTATGAAGTACTATATATTGACAGTGTTATGGGATCTCTTGGTAGTTCAGTAGGATTATTTTCAGAGTCTCCCTTTCTCTCTCTCTCTCTCTTACACACACAGACACAGACACACACGGGATGTATTGGACTGTGCTGTGGTAACAGGTACATCACCACACAACAGGAATTCCTCAGCCCCCTTGTAATCTCACGAGTTCACTGTTTGATATGCAGTCTGGTGCTATCTGAAAACTCATTACATGGCATACAACTATAACTTTATTAAGAAGATCATTTAATTGTACAGAAATATAGATGCTGGTGCTAACTACCTATGCTTGTGGAGCTCACACATAAAGGGGACCCCACAAATATACAATATAGACTAAATGGTTGTTTGGAGACAAGCTGAAGTGCATTGAAATTTTTGAAGTTGGTTTGACCAGACAGTGGTCCATATATTTGGACAGCTCTAGCCAGCCAGCATTTGGGGATCTGTGATGAATTCTGAAGGAAAGTATTATATACTGTAAGTGGAGAGGCAGAGCAAAGAGAACATTTGCTTAGCTAAAGTGGAGAGTGGCCTCATATAGATCACTCCAGTGGAAAATCTCTGGGGATTGTGAAGTTATGTTGGATTGAATTAGAATATGACTATTCTCATGAAGTACTCTATGGGAGCCACCTTGGCCTTACAGCTGTTAGTCAACCTTGTATTACTGTAACAAAACACTTGAAGACAGGTGAACTTTAATAGTGGGAAAGTTAATTTTTAGTCAAGGTTCAAGAGGTTTCAGTCCCTAGGTCGTCTCGCGTTGAGCTGTGGTGGTTGGAGTACATGGTGAGAAAAGATTGTGTGCTCAGTGCTAGTGAGAGGCAAAGAGGGAGGCAGAGACAGAGGATGCAAAAGGTCTAGGCCCTAGGATGCTGTCAAGAACAGGGCAGGGACTGGAGAGGTGGCTCAGAGGTTAAGAGCACTTACTACTCTTGCAGAGGACCCAGGTTTAGTTCCTGACCCCCATATGATGGCTCACAATCATCTGTAACTCCAGTTCCAGGAGATCAGACAACACCTTCTGGCCTGTGAGGGCACTCGGCACACATGCTGGCAAACACCCAAACGTATAAAATGCCAGTAAATAAAAATTTAATGATAAAATAAAAAGAACATGCTCTACCGACCTACCTTCCTTCTACTAGCCTGCCCCCTGCTTCCGAACGTCTCCATTAACCTTACAGCAGTGTCCTGGCTTGCCCCTTTAGCAGAGGCCTCTGGGCGCTGCTTCAGGTCCAAACCAGAGCGCCATCAATTGCTTTCTTTAACGTAAAAAGCGTTGTGGTTGTTTGCTTTGGAGATGAATGCAGGGCATACAAAGGATGCTGGAGAAAAATCCCCTCGTTCCTACGATGTCTTACTGTGACCGTGAAGGAAGGCTGGGAAAAGGTGGGAAACGATGTAGTGACTTCTTGGATGAACAGTGTACTTACTCTCTTTGTCATGGCTGAAGCTGTGCATGGGAAGGCAGAGAGGCAATTCTGCTTAAGGGACTGACTCCCCTGGGACTGCAAACCCACCTCAGGCAAGATCTCTGCCCCTAAAGTTTGATGTACACCAGTAGCTCCTGGGACAGACTGGGCACAGAGCAAAAGCTGTATTGGGGCAAAATGCATGAATGTGTCCCATCTGCCTTCTCTCTCTCCCTTCTGGCAGTCAGCTGTGCAGCCTGTTGCTGAGTGCATGAATTGGCACTATCAGAAGGTTGAGCAGCCCCCTGGATTCCAGAATCCACTGGGACAGACATCCTTGCCATCAGGGTTAAGTTGCTATGGGCCCACAGCAAGGAAGTGGAGTCCTCCTGTGCACCTGAAAGAGATGAATGCTTTTCCAGGACCATTTCAAGAAGCAGAGATTAGAAATACTGCTTCTAGTCCCTGGGAACTTGGGTTATGAAGAAAACATGGGTTTATGAAGAAAACAAAAGTACTACTCTTTACCCACTTCAGCTCCTCATGTGATTATGGAAAGAGCTCCTGGGGAAGAGTCCTGCCTGCTGCAGAGCCAGCAAAGGCTTGAGGTAGGTATCGAATTCTCCTCTAGCCTGGCCTGGCTCAGGATCTGCAGAGATGATTTGTTTTCCATGGTTGAAAGAAAAACGTGTGTGTGTGTGTGTGTGTGTGTGTGTGTGTGTGGTGTGGT
>NC_034594.1:23404587-23484234 GCF_900095145.1 Mus pahari | reverse complement strand
AATTATAGAAGAAAACTTCCCTAACCTGAAGAAAGAGATGCCCATGAATATACAAGAAGCCTACAGAACTCCAAATAGACTAGACCAGAAAAGAAATTCCTCCTGACACATAATAATCAGAACAACAAATGCTCTAAATAAAGATAGAATATTAAAAGCAGCAAGGGAAAAGGGTCAAGTAACATATAAAAGCAGGCCTATTAGAATTACACCAGACTTCTCACCAGAAACGATGAAAGCCAGAAGATCCTGGACAGATCTTATACAGACCCTAAGAGAACACAAAGCCAGCCCAGGCTACTATGCCCAGCAAAACTCTCAATTACCATAGATGGAGAAACCAAAGTATTCCATGGTGAAACCAAAATCACACAATATCTATCCATGAATCCAACCCTTCAAAGGATAATAAAGGGAAAACACCAACACAAGGATGGAAACTACGCCCTAGAGAAAGCAAGAAAGTAATCCTTCAACAAATGTAAAAGAAGACAGCTGCAAGAACAGAATCCCAACTTTAGCAACAAAAATAACAGGAAGCAATTACTTTTCTTTAACTTCTCTTAATATCAATGGACTCAATTCCCCAATAAAAAGACATAGACTAATAAATAGACTGGCTTCACAAACAGGACCCAACATTTTGCTGCTTACAGGAAACCCACCTCAGGGAAAAAGACAGACACTACATCATAATGAAAGGCTGGAAAATAATTTTCCAAGCAAGTGGTCCGAAGAAACAAGCTGGAGTAGCCATTCTAATATCGAATAAAATTGACTTCCAACCCAAAGTTATCAAAAAAGACAAGGAGGGGCACTTAATACTCATCAAAGGTAAAACCTACCAAGACGAACTCTCAATTCTGAATATCTATGCTCCAAATACAAGAGCAGCCACATTCATTAAAGAAAATTTAGTAAAGCTCAAAGCACACATTGTACCTCATACAATAATAGTGGGAGACTTCAACACCCCACTCACACCAATGGACAGATCCTGGAAACAGAAAATAAACAGAGACACATGAAACAAATAGATTTAACAGATATCTACAAAACATTTTATCCTAAAACTAAAGGATATACATTCTTCTCAGCACCACATGGTACCTCCTTCAAAATTGACCATATAATTGGTCATGAAACAGGCTTCTGCAGATACAAAAATATTGAAATTATCCCATGCATCCTATCAGATCACCATGGACTAAGGCTGATCACCAATAACAGCATAAATAATAGTAAGACAACACTCACATGGAAACTCAACAACACTCTACTCAGTGATTCTTTGGTCAAGGATGAAGTAAAGAAAGAAATTAAAGACTTTTTAGAGTTTAATGAAAATGATGCCACAACATACCCAAACAATGAAGGCAGTCCTAAGAGGAAAATTCATAGCCCTGAGTGCCTCCAAAAAGAAACTAGAGAGAGCATATATTAGCAGCCTGACAGCACACCTAGAAGCCCTAGAACTAAAGGAAGCAAATTCACCCAAGAGGAGTAGATAGCAGGAAATAATCAAACTCAGGGCTAAAATCAATCAAGTGGAAACAAAAAGAACTATTCAAAGAATCAACCAAACCAGGAGCTGGTTCTTTGCGAAAATCAACAAGATAGATAAACCCTTAGCCAGACTAACTAGAGGGCACATGGACAGTATTCTAATTAACAAAATCAGAAATGAAAAAGGAGACAGATCCTGAGGAAATCCAAAACATCATAAGATCTTATTACAAATGGCTATACTCAAAAAACTGGAAAACCTGGATGAAATGGACAACTTCCTANGGGGGGAGGGTATAGGGGACCTTAGGGATAGCATTTGAAATGTAAATAAAGAAAATGTCTAATAATTTTTAAAAAAGAACCCAGAGCACGATCTCTTTCCCACCTGTGTTGCCCACTTTCTGTCATTATGTAGGCACCGGGCCACTGTAGTTCCTAGAGTAGTGTGGTGCTTTTTTGTCCCAGGGCCTTTAAAACACAAGAAATTGAGGCATATGCCAAAAGATGGAAAGACTTCCCAAGCTCATGGATTGGAAAAGTCAATATGAAACCAGCTATCTTACCATCAACAGATACAGTGCAATCCCTATAAACTTTCCAATGATAGTCTTCACAGAAATAGGAAAAGAATCTTAAACTCATTTGTAGAAACACACACACACACACACACACACACACACACACACACACACGAATGGCCAAATCAATCTTGAATAAAAAGAAAGCTTGACAACGTGTCAGCATGTCTGACCGAGGTTGCACTACAGAGTCATACTACAAAAGCAGTGTGTACTGGCAAGAAAGCCATCAGATAGATAAATGGAATAGAGGACACAGATATAAACTCACACAACTACAACCATCTGATTATTGATATAGATGCCAAAAATATGCCCTGGAGAAAGTACCATACAAAAAGGTAGTGCTAGAAAAGCTGGATACCCCACATATAAGAATGGAATTAGATTCCCTAACCCTCACCCTACACAAATATTGACTGTAAATAGGTCAAAGACTTTAATGTAAGGTCACAGCTGTAGATAGTTAATGGTATAAGCCCTACCTACTATTTGTAAGGTCTTATTAGAGGATCAGGTAAGAAAAATGCTTCACAATATAGGTCTAAGAAAAGACTTTATCAATATGATTTCAGCTGCTCAGAAAATAAGGCTGTCCATCAACAAAGGGTACTTCATGAAATCAAAATGCTCTTAAAAAGCAAGCAAACATATGACTGAGTAAGGAGATCACCTATACTATGGAAGAAACTCTTAGTTAGTTAGACATCTAACAGAAGACTAACATATATTAAATGACAAGAAAGCAAAATAGAGATCTCTAAGACAAATCTCAAAATTTTTCATTAACCTTAGCAATTAGAGAAATGCAAATCAAAACAATGTTAATATATTTCATCTTACCCTAGTCTGAACAGCAAAGATGCTCAAAACTACCGACAACAAATGCTGAAGAGGTGTAGGGAAAAGAGGACCTACACTCACCATTGATGGAATTACAAACCAGGCCAGCTACTCTGGATATCACTGTGGGGAATCCTCAAAGAGCTTTAAATAAATCTGCCATATGACCCAGCTGTACCATTCCTTGGCACATGCCCAAAGGACTGGACTGATATCTACAGATATCTGACTCCACAGATATCTGACCAGCCATGTATATTACCACTCTATTACAACAGCTAAGAAATGGAAGCAACTTAAATATCTTCAACCAGGGAATGAATAATGAAAAGATGAGGCATATATATTATGGAATGCTCTTCAGATGTAGTGAAAAGTAATAATTATGAAATCTGTAGGTGAGTGGATAGAACTGGAAAACAGCATATAAGGGGATAACTTAGACCTGGAAAGACAACTGCTTCGCGTTCTCTTCCATCTGAGACCCATAGCTATAAATCCTCAGATGTAAGTACTTATCCTGCATCAATCGCAGAAACCAGGAAAGTAAAAGTGGATCCTTGCAGAGAGGAAAGCAATGGAGAGTGGAATGGCTGGGTACAAGAGATGTGTCTGGGGAAATAGGAAAAGGAGGTGGGTCTAAACCAGGAAGTGGAATACAAAAGAAGGAGGGTTAAAATAACAGTGAGGACACCTGAAAGAGTCATGCAGAATCATACTATTAACTATCTACCTATAATAAATGTAAACTGATGTATAAACATAGATATGTAAATGAAAAAATGTCTCTCTGGGATGTTCCCTCCAAGAGCCAAACATGAACAAAAAAACAAGCAAGCAAACAAGAACAGCAATGGATATGAGAAACCTAATTTGAGTTGTTGGTCAGTGTTGTCCAAGAAGCTCCTGAAACATTCCAGGTTATTTCTCTTATCTTTGGTTGTCCTCCAAAGGTAGAAATTAGGTCCCTCCAGCTGAAGACACCATGCACTTTGGACACAAGGACAAGAGACCCATGAGCTAGAACTGATTGAAAGCCTCGTCCCCAGGACTAACTTTCATGTCAGTAGAAGGTGATGTTCAAGCTTCCAGAGGAGGGAAGCAACCAATAGTCGTACCTGGTGATGACATCTATGAGCCTCCACCTTCACCAGCATGGCACGATAACCCTGAGGGTAAGTAGTGGCATACATACCCTGGTGGTAAACAGCAGCTCTCTAATTGGGTTGAAGACCTACCCAACAAGAGGGAAATCATGCTTTGATACCAGAAATGTAGCCAATTATCCATGACTTGGAAGAGAACCTGCAACTTCTAATTTACTAAACCACCACAATCTCTAACAACATCCTACATATTTGTCCATATCTTTACAGATAAGGAAAACATACAAATTTTAAATAAATATTTTTAGAGTCTTCAGCATCCTTTGGCATCGGGGAAATACAAATTAATTTGAAATTCCAATTTACCCTAGTCAGAATGGATGAAGGACAACAAATGGTGGAATGGATATGGGAAAGGGGAACCCTTATTCATTGTCAGTGGGTGTGTAAACCAGTGTATGTAATTCAGTGTGAAGACTTCCCAAACAAAATAAAACAAAACAAAAATAGAAATAGAACTACCATATAACCCAACTGTACCCCTCAGGAGTGCACACAAAGGACCCAATATTCTCTCACAGGCATGCCTACACACAGCTGTTTTTATTGTTGCATTCCTAATAATTTGGAAATATCATCAGCCAGAATGTCCATCAAGTATTGAGTGGATAATAAAACCTGCACATTGTGTATGCAATGGGATTTTATTCAGTCATAAAGAAGTGAAATCACGAGATGTGTAAGTAAATGAATATGAATAGAACTGGAAAATAAACTATTTCATTAGCCCAGTCTCAGGAAGACCAACACCATGTTCTTTCTCATCTGCAGATCCTAGGTACCTACAGTCACACATACACACAAGGAGATGTGAAAGAGCCCTTACTGCACGGAAAAACACAGTAAAATGCAGTTGATATGAAAATGGAAAAGGAAATACTAGGTGGGAAAA
Source organism: Mus pahari (assembly GCF_900095145.1). Classification (NCBI taxonomy): domain Eukaryota; kingdom Metazoa; phylum Chordata; class Mammalia; order Rodentia; family Muridae; genus Mus; species Mus pahari. Next base: position 23,479,246 of record NC_034594.1, on the reverse strand, counting down.
CTTTTATGCCGAGATGAGGAGGAGAGGGGTTGGAGAGGATCAACCAGTAACAAAGATACATAGAGAAGCCACGAAAACAAGCAAAGAGAGAAAGGAAGAAAGAAAGAAGCTTCTCTTTGGCATAGGTGGTGAGTACTGCAGAGACTCAACTGGAAATAAACACTCATTGGATCGACACATTACATATGTGGAATGAAACACAGTATTATGCGTAATATATATGCTCAACCTAAGGAAGAAAAATGAAAAAAGTACAGAGATGATAACTCTACTTATTGCTTGCAAGTACCATATAAAAACGATCCATTTGGTCAGACAGACTGTGTGGCCTCAGCCTGTGTAGGTTGCACCCCTATACGAAGGTGGTCAGGCTCAGCCCAGAGCTGGAGGCAAGGACCTTCATCGCTTCTCTACACAGTCACATGGAAATACCTTTTCCAGAGAATTCTTACAGAAAGCCAGGTCTCTCCTTTCATTAGATCAAAAGGGACTCGTGTACGTATCAGAACCCCAAGTGTTTGCTCACAAAATCAGTTACAAACACAGTGAATTTTTTCTCTACCATAGCAATATTGTTTCAAAAAAATAGTGCAACTCAGTCTTTAAGTCAGTACTTGAAGCTGAGCCTCTATGTGGGACTTTAAAAAAAAAAGCCTTTTAAAAAGCATTAACAGCTGATTGAAATATTTTTGACTCCCTGTCCCAGACCTTAGGGTTGACTTTGAAACCCTGTTTCTAGCCCTTATGTCGTCTGTTTCTATCTGCGGGTGGTGGGTGTGGACCGACTTCCCAGAGCCTCCTGACAGGCCAGGCACTGAGCCCGGCTCCTGTGGGAGAGTCATTCAAACTAAGTTCTTCCAAGAGACTTTCATGCCCTGGTTATTAACAAAGAAAAGGAAAAAAATGTAATAATTGATATGATTTTGTAAAAGTATTTTTCTTGAGATAATCTAACATTTAAACATTATATTAACATGTGGTAGGGATGTGAAAGCAGAGAAATAACTTGTTCATGGGTGATTGTTCTCTGCCTCACCAACTGGGGGGGTCGCCTTTCCAATGTATAGCTTAAAAAAATCTGATATATCAAACCGTTTGTATCTAACGTGTACAGTGTAAAATTGACTTAAAATATCGCAGTGCTATTTTTTCTTATCAGAGAGGAAATCCTCAAGGCCTTTTGAAGAACGTAAGATGACGGAGATGTAAACTTGTATAAAGTCACCTCGTGGAGGATGGACTGTAAACTAAATATTTGTAATCTTGACCACTGGGATTGCTTCCTCTCAGAGTTCACCAGAACTTTGAATCTCTCTCTCTCTCTCTCTCTCTCTCTCTCTCTCTCTCTCTCTCTCTCTCTCTCTCTCTCTCTTAAATGGGCTGTTTTTACTGCAGGGGCTTTTCTTCCCTAGAAACCCAATTCTACGCAGAAAAAGAGAAAAGGAAAAAACAAAACAAAAAAAACCCCAAAACAGAAAAAAAGTTATAAAAAGTTTTAAAAGAAGACGGCAAAGGGTGGTCCCCATCTGGTGTCTCTTATTTAAGTTTTATAAGTTAAGAAAAGCTGGTGACATATTTATACATTTTTGTGCAGAAAATAAATGAATGGCAATATATTTAAAGAAAAAAAAACACAAATGATCCATTGGAAAATCATTAGGACTCAGCCCTAAACTTAGCATTTACATCAGCCTCTCCAAGGTTCAGAAACCATCCCAGAAGAGACGGCAAAAAGAATGTAAGTATTATATGGTATTTATATCCTATTGCCTGCAGAAGACCAGTCCAAGGATAGATTCACTGATATTCCATCACTGAATAAAGAAGCATGAGGCCCTAACCCTATGCCTGAGGAACCGTGGGCAGTTATTGATTACTGGAGATGGAGAGACTTTTTCTTCAGTGGTGTAGTCACTGGTAAGTTGCCCCTGCTCCTGTTAATAATACATGCTCCCATAGTCAGATCTAAGTAAACCGATCAGATGAAAATGTCTTAATGAAACATTATTCTATATAAGTAATATTTACTTTAAAAGGAAGGAAAAGAAAACAGAAATAGCCAGACAGATTATAACTCATTACCTTGCAAGTGTTACATAAAATTTCTCCAGAAAATTATTAGTTAGCAGAGCCCTAGTTTACCAGCCAGCCACAGGCAGCACTAACATAATTTTCTAAATAAAAGATTTGGGTCAGCTTTCGTTGTGAGATTTATGTAGATTTTTTTTTTTTTGTCAGTTCTCATTGCATTTCTGTAAAGGAGTTTGATTCCACAAATAAAAGAAGTTCTTAATTGTATACAAGCTAAACACACACACACACACACACATACACACACACACACACACACATGCAGAGAGAGAGAGAGAGAGAGAGAGAGAGAGAGAGAGAGAGAGAGAGAGAACCTAAAAGTTCAATATTCCTATATTCCTTTGTATACTCCCTCCTTGAACTATCAAGGTACAGCTTCTCCAGCTGGAGTATTTTGGACTTGGGTTTTGAGCAACTGCCACCATCTCCCAGTTTCTGAGCAGATTTGGAAGTCCTGTCAACCCTTGAAGGACACATGTTAACCACAGCTGTGGGGCTTGGCAATGGGGCTCTCTGCCCACTCTGGTTCCTCAAACTGGAATCAAGGTTCTTGCTACAGATCTCCATCACAGATTAAGGATTTTCTCCAATCCTCACTGTACTGGATATCTTTGTGTCAACTTGACACAGCTGGAGTTATCACAGAGAAAGGAACTTCAGTTGGGGAAATGCCTCCATGAGATCCAGCTGTAAGGCATTTTCTCAATTAGTGATCAAGGGGGGAGAGCCCCTTGTGGGTGGTGCCATCTCTGGGCTGGTAGTCTTGGGTTCTATAAGAGAGTGGACTGAGCAAGCCAGTAAAGAACATCCCTCCATGGCTTCTGCATCAGCTCCTGCTCCCTGACCCCCTTGAGTTCCAGTCCTGCATCCTTTGGTGATCAACAGCAGTATGGAAATGTAAGCCAAATAAACCCTTTCCTCCCCAACTTGCTTCTTGGTCATGACGTTTGTGCAGGAATAGAAACCCTGACTAAGACACTCACAACAGTGTATATTGTTCTACAGTGTCAACCTTAAATGTCCCCCAGAAGCTCAGGTTTAGAACATTTGTTCTTAATCTGTAATTTAGGAGTCTTTGTGATCTTCAGAAAGTGTTATCTAGCTGGAAGAAATGGGTAAATAAGAGTTGACCTTTGAAGGTGGCATCTGGCTTCCAGTTCCTTGCACTCTCTGATTTTTGTCTGCCATGAACAGTTGTTACCTGTTACCTGTTCTCTTCCCCATGAAATCCTGACCATGTGTGTGGGACCAGTCAAGAAGACATAGAGTGAATTCTCTGAATCCATGAACCAAAATGGACTTACTCACAAGTTGGTTTTGTATTTTGTTTTCTTTTTACTGCCTATAGGTAATTTGTCTGCATGGGTATCTGTGTACCAAGGCCATGCCTTGTACATGAAGAGGCCAAAACAGGATACTGAGTCCCCATGGAACTGAAGTATCAGATTGTTGTGAACTGTCATATGGGTGCTGGGAACTGAACCAAAGTCCTTTGGAAGGGCAGTCAATGTTCTTAGCAGTTGAGCTATCTTTCTAGTAACCCTTTAAGGTACTTTTGTCAACTATTGTGATCACTGATTATGAAAATAACTAATACAGAAAATCAGTATCAGGAGTGGGGTTGTTGCTTTTATCAAACTTTGAGCCTTTGAAACTGCTTTAATTGAGAGCTTTTGAAGAGTTGGTAATTAGGCCTAGAATGCTGGTACACTATAAGCAGAACTACATGAACATTTTAGGATGAGGGTGGAATTTGTAAAACTAGAATGCAATGGAGAGGTAGGCAGTAAGGCAAGAATCGTCAGATTTTAAAAGGGAACAACTGTATTGGTAACTGAGCTACAAGCCTTTCAAGATATATTCTGGCAAAGGATTTTTATATGTTTTGTTGGTATCTTTACATTTTAACTGAGATTGACACTAAAAACAAGGGGATAATTTAGTTGGTGGAACAAATTTTAAAATACCATAGGATTTGGCCTGTGGCATTATTTTTGGCTGCTTACATCCAGGTTTTTCAGTAAGTCTTAGGGTTAAAGACAGAGCAGGAACATGAGAAAAATATTGGATTTGGCCATAAAATGAGCATTAAAGTGAAGAGCAAGCAGGTCTTAGTTGTTTAAAAGATTAGTAATAGTACAGAGACGCTGAACAGTTTACACTGGAATAGTATGGAGTATGCCTTGGAAGCAGCTCATAAAGGAACATGCAGGGATTCTATAACACTGCCTATACCCGCTCAGAGTCACACATTACTACTTCCATCATCTTCTTTTATTGAGGCAGTCACAAAGATCCAAACAACTGTTATTGTATGGGTGTGTGCTATGACTTGAATCTGTGCTCCAAATTCATATGTCAGAGATCCCCCATGCTAGTAGTATTTCAGAGTGGAGCTTTTGGAGCTAACTGAGATTAAATAAAGACATGAGAATAGGCTCCCATGATGGCATGCGTGGTTTAATAAAAAGTAGAAGAAAGACCCCAGTTCTATGCTTGCTCTGACTTTCCACATGACGCCCTGTACCACGGTGGGATATAGCATGAGGTCCTGACTAGATGTCAGACAGATATTATAACTATGCCCTTAGAATCCCCAGCACCCTGAATGGTAATTCAAATAAACTCTTTTGAACTATCTGGTGTTTGGATATTTTGTTACAGTTAAATGGAGTTAACTAAAGGATTGTGTTAAAGCATTTGCACTTTTAAAGCAATCACAATCTGTAGGTTTAATATTTCCAAGACACACACATGCACACTCACATGCACACACACATGCACACACACACACACACACACACACACACACACACACACACACACCAAAAGGCTAATTGGGAAAAAAAACCCTTTTACCTCTCTAAATTATTTTAAATCAAAGTAATGTAGCCACTTTGGAGGAGGGAGTTACCTTTCCAGAATAGTTTGCAGGAAATAAACATCAGCATAGAGAGTATGGGGGAAGTCCAGATTGGTTATGTACCCATAACCAGGATGCTGAGGCAGGAGGATAACAACTCAAATCCAGACTGAGATAAATAGTAGCTGCCTTGACATACATAACAAGACTCTGTCCCTAAAAATAAACAAAACAAAGTAGAAACAGAGTTGGGGGGGGGGGACACAAATGTCTATGTCTTCAGTTCTCTCTTTATTTCATTTTTTATGTCTGGAGCCTGTATTTGCTGACATATATGTGCACTTGATTTACAAGACAAGTTAAACGTTTGCTGTTTAGAGGCAGCGAGTTGAAGGTAGCACAGGAAAGCAGCAAGAGTGACTGACTGGCAGGACGTGCGAGGTTCTATACTGCCGTGGTCACACTGCCCTCCTCCAGTAGCCACAAGGGGCAAATGATAGGGCATCACAGCGGCCATGTGATGTCTGTCAGATCTTTCCTGTGTGTCTTTTAGCCATGCTGTAGGGCAGCCCTCTTTCCCTTGAGGTTGAGTTTGACAAAGAGTCTGCATCGGCTGATTGCTGTCAGAGTCATATGCTTTTGGGCTGTAAGTGCAAAAGGGCAGTGAGGCTTGCCCTGGCTTCTCCTCTTGGCTGGTTGGGTACGGCCTTCTCTTCATTGCACATAGCCAATGTGTGGAGTCCATGGAAAGAAAAACCTTAAAGAATAATAAAAAGTTGAACACCATGCCACAAATGACCTTTGCTGCTCTGTGTTATCTTCCATAACAGCATCACCTGAGCATTCATGACAGATACAGTGGGCTGGACTTGGGATTTGGGTTAAATCTCAACCAGTGATAGCTTAGGGAAATGGGCAGTATTACACCAAGTGAGCAAAATGTACATATCAATGTCTCCAATAAACTACAGAAAGTATGTAGGAGGCTTTAGTAAAGGACATGTAGGGAGTGGATAGCACATAGTAGGTGCTCAGGAAAGAGTTGTACTCTGACTTACTAGCTGCCTACAAGCCATCATCTTCCTATGGAGCCACGCAGCTGGATCAGATGCCGTGGTCAGTTAGGCTGATAAGACAACACACTGTGGATTGACCCATTTCAAACAGCAGGAGTCCATTCTTCACAGTTCTTGGCCAGGAAGTGTGAGGTCAGGATACCAGTAAGTCATGATGAGGGTTTTCACTTGGTCATAAACCTCTTTTTCAGTCTCCACACAGCAGAAAGTCCTTGGGGATTCCCTGTTAAGGACTCTAATTCTATTTGTGAGGCCTTTATGCTTGCAACCTGCACAGTCTCCAAAGGCCCCACATCCTCATACATTGGGAAGAGGGGTTCACCATCAGGATAGTTGGGAAACGCAACTGTTGGATCATCATAGTCTCTAAGGGGCCTGCTGCTATGTTCCATGAAAGATTGAGGAGTGACTTGCAGCCACAACTGTGGGGTAGGACAGGGCCTCTGCACAAGCCTTGACAATGATGGATGGCTGAGGGAAACCCGAGTGCACAGCTCGGCCTTCTTACTTCTCAGAAGAGCTGGAGGACCATTTCCCTGCCGTGAGAGTCATTTATTATGTTCATAAACACTTGGCAGACTTTGCAAACAAGTACTCAGACTTAGGAGCTGGTCCCCCATGTAACTTCATGGACAAGCACCAGGATGGTGCCCCTCCCCCAAGACCTGGAGGAAAGCTACACAAATATGTCTTGTGGCTTCAGATCAATCCTCCCCCGTGGCTGTTTTCTTGCTTGCTAATGTGATCAGATCTGCCTAGCTGCCTGCTTCTCCGAGTGGCCTTCTCAGTGGAACTGTTCTTGCTCCTTCGTGAGCTTTAGGGTAGAGCATAGCAGCAGGAAGCCAGGAGAAGGCTTACTCCTCCTTTCAATACCTCATGGCAGCATTTTCTTCCCATGCCTTTCCCAGAACACATCACCCTTCCCTACCTGACTCCTTCAAGCAATCTTGCATACACCGTCAGCATCCCAGACCAGGAAGCCGCAGTTGATGATTTATGTGCACCCTGGGTTTAGTTCACATCAGTTCTGGGAGCCGGGCAAGTCCTTGCCATTCATAAGACCTGACTCATGGGTCGGAGGCACTGTGGTCCTTGACATGGGTGTGATCATGTCGATAAAATACACTCACTCAAGACTTCATTCACTCTCCACAATTTACCCCCCCTCCTTCTTTTCCTGCTTTCTTTACTTTAGCAAGAGCACCCCAGAATCTTAACATGGCACTAGATAACGTATGACATTTTCCCTGCAGGTAGGTATAATCATGTGACTACGTTCTACTGAAAGAGAGGTGAGCAAATTGAAGGTCATGTACTTAAGTAGGGCTAGGGAATGTCACTCTTCTAAGGTAGACTGACCACTTACCTAAGACGTAGAAGGCCCTAGGTTTGATCTCTAGTGCTGAAAACAGGACAAACGAAAAGCCCCAAATCCCCACAACTGGCATATGCACCATCCCAACCCCTCTAAAGGTGCTCAGTCTGTATCCTGCAGAAAGTTTGGTGCCCCCACTGATCCAGCAAAGCAGCTTCAGACTTAAGATTGAGACGGTCTGCTTCTCTGGACTGTTTTCCTTAAAGTGTTTGCTGTTCTTTGCTTTTGACTATGGATGCAGCTGCTTCAAGTTCTTGCCTTGACTTCCTGTGATAATGGACTGGGGTCTGCAATTATGAATTGAACAAACTCTGTCCTTCTTAATGCACGTTTAGTCCAGGGCTCTTTAATCACAGCAACAGAAATGAAACTAAAACAGAACCCATTATGAAATTATTGTACAGTCTGAAGATGTAGGAATGAAATTGTGGTATGTTTAAAAAGGAAGATTTTTTCCCTTCAAGAAACATCTTGAATCCCTGACAAATTAAATGATAGGACTGATTTAATTCAAATAATCCAGTGGGCAATAAGCAAGCAATGGAAAATTGAAATGAAATAAGCTGGCCATATATTAATGATTAATGCGTCTTGATAATAAGTAGGAAGATACTTGTTATACTAGTTTATTTTTGTACATGTTATCTCATTTCTGTTGTAAAACTGAAAACAAAACAGAAGACAAGTGTGTTCATTGCCCAAGTGTGCAGTGAACTCCACTGCCTTTATGGTCAAGTACCAGACTCTGCAAGCATTCACTCCCATGGCCCGCCCTGCTTTCACCTCTCTGAGCACATACATTTCCAGACTGGCCCAGCCCTGCGTTTCTGTCAAGCACTGTCTTCAGTGTTGATCTTTGTGACATCCTCACACCAGCTAAGAATACTCGTTGCCTGTCTGGTTCCATGCAGGCATATCCCACGGCCCTTTTCAGGTCTGTGCACCTTTCCCTGACTCATGCCTACCCCAGAATTCTGTAGGAGAGAATATCTTTGTTTCACCGATGCTAGGTTCATGGCTAATACCAATGCAAAAGAACACAGACCAGGAAGGAAAAAGCACCAAGATGTGTTCAAAACAAATGTTTCACAGCACATACACTTTCATAAGAAAATGAAGACCTGAAGAAAGAGAACCTATTTCTATGCTAGGGTTGATGATTCCAGCACATACTGAAAACCAGTTGAGACATCCAGCCTCATGAACTAAACAACTATTGGATTCTTAGACTTCCTGTTGGTGGGAGATAGCCATTGTTAGGTTAGCAGGACCACAGACTATTACCCACTCTAATAAATCCCCTTTCTCTCTCTCTCTTTCTCCCCCCCCAGATATATAGATACAGATATAGATACAAATACATAGAGATAGATCCTCATATTTATTTATGTTCAATACACAGATATACATATATAACTTCATATATATATCTTCATCTGTTTCTCTGTGTGTCTCTCTGTCTCTCTCTGTCTCTCTGTCTCTGTCTCTGTCTCTGTCTCTGTCTCTCTCTCTCTCTCTCTCTCTCTCTATATATATATATATATATATATATCAGTATCATTGAGAGGGTTACGCCTTGTTCTCCAGTGGTCATTCAATATAGAAGCAGAATGACCTCAGTAGAAAAAGGCCCAACTGAGTGAACACTTGTACCTAGCAAGGGAGGCATGCAAGTATGTGGTATCTGGAAAATGTGAGACAGCTCAGGCAGAGGAGGACTTCTTGGCTGGAAGAGTATCATCTTGCTGTCACAAAGATGGGTGATGTGCTTTGCCAGCCAGGGGACCATACTGAAGAAAATACTGCAATTGTTTCTCCAATGTGAACCAAAGGGTTGTATGTAAAGGCTCAGCCCACTGGATGGCAGTAGTGGGATTTGGGGAGAACTTACAAGAGGAGGAACCTATAGGCGGTTCCTAGATTCCTATGGACATGGTCTTGAAAGAGATGGCAGAATACAATCTGTCTCATTCTGCTTCTTGGTGAAGAAGTGACAGAAGTCAGTTGTATATGTGCCCCCTCTATAACTTGACACTATCATTGAAGCCCTTCCAAAATGGGGATGCCTGATGTTGGCCTTTAACTTCTAGGTCCCATAAGTCAAAGTAAACTTCTTTTCACGAGCTAATACATATATAAATCCTATCTCACTCTCACTCTCAAAGAACAGATGATGGAAATACCCCTGCTGAGAATTTGTCTTCCCCAAGCAGAAACCAACAACTACCTCTTAAGGGCCTCGCTGGCCTGTCTTCCCTATCTTGAGCCACGTAGATGGCCAAGACCTCCATTCTTGTTCTGTATATAGAAGAAAGCTTTCAAGCTACAAGAATGGAAGCTGCATTCCTTATGGAGTCTGAACTGTAAACATCTATGGAGACAGAGCTCTCCACAATGAATAACTTAGTAATAGCATAAAAGGAAGCGATTCACTATCTTCTCAATGAGCAGGAGCCAGCTCTCCTCGAATATCTGGGGTACCAGACTGCCATCTACTTATGGTTCCTTAAAGATATTGAAACCACCAGATTTCATGCACACATGGCCATTTATTTCTTCTGCTCTTGGGACAGAGAAGTCACCGAATAGGAGCCTCACTGTTCATTTCTGCTCTAAAGAAGTGAAAAGGGGAGAACATGGACCATCAGGTATCCCGTGTCTTACATCAGCCTTTTTCCTGATGTGGGGTCTCAAGAAGGGAGGAGTGAAATTACATGAGATATGTCAAAGGTTGATGGCGGAGGGTAATGACTGATTTCTATTTCTTGGTAGTGTGCTCTGGGATGTATCCATGAATGAGATCCATGGTTCCTATCCTTGGAGCTTACCTGATGCAAAAAATCCAGACACTGACCAAGGCAGCCTTCATGTCGTGCCTAACCAACCCAATGGCCAGGGAAATTTGGAGACAATTATGGATCAAAAATAAACTTTAATATAGAGCAACCTTCCAGGGACAGACTAAGGTTTTCAATCTGTACCACCATCAGTCTAGTTCTGAAGCCCAACATGAGCATTTGGTGGAGAGGTAAGAAGATAGCTGGGCGTTGTGGCACACAGGAAGCAGAGACTGGATGATCTCTGTGCGTTCCAGACCAGTCAGAGATACAGCAGTAGTGAGGCCTTGGGTAGTTAGCAAGTCCATGGCACATGTGAAAGATAGCGGGCTGATACTGATTGAGCACAGGCTGCAAGCTTCACAGATGTTGTTCTTGCAGCACCTCTGTAAGGCCTTTGTCATCATCTCTGGTTTTTTGAGATGAGCAAATAGAGATTCCATCTTTGGGCAAGGTCAAAGTGAGAAAGAGAGACACTGTACAAACCTGAGCCTGGGTCTGGAAAATTCAAAGCCCTCTGTTCCCAGGCTGTCATCGCTTTTCATCTTTTTCAGCAGGTTCGAATGAGGCAGTGGAAGTTTAACTTAGATGTTCCGTGGTTCAAGTTAATGACTGATAATAGCTTTTTGTCAGTTTGTACAAGTTAACTGAAAGAATTTTATCTTTTTCTCCTATTATTTTTCCTAAACTTTGGTGCCTATAATCCCTTATCTATTAGTGTTATCAAAATCAGCCATCCAAAAAATGAATTGAAAACTTGGGATGGATAATTAATAACCCTCCATGCTCCATTCAGTGCATCTGCTTTTGTCATAAAAATAAATGCTACCAATGTTGATTTCATATGGCATTTGGATTCTGAATGCCTAGGGGGCCTCACAAGGGAGTCGTGTATATAAGGTTAACTTTTAAAGTGTTTAAGATCGGATGTCCTAAGGTGTACTGTCTGTCAGGGAACATCAAGGTGAACCCATCTTCAAATTAGCCTGGACACACCAGGGGTGATAAAATTAATTTCCTATTCAGAAGTAGCCTGTCATGTTCTCACTTTGCCTTTATAAGTAGCTTGTCTATCCTGGTATCTAAGAGAAACAGAAGCAGTCCTGGGTGACGCAATGGATCACTGGTTTCCCACAGAAAACACCTCCCTTTCATTAAAGAAAGAGGGAAATTAGGTCACTGCCTGAGAGCCATGGAAGAGAATTGTTATGCTGCAAACAATTATATAAAAGCCAGGTCCCACTGAGAATCAACCCCCTGGGACAATAAAGAAAGACAAGAAGATAGAGCTTTGTAAACAGCCAGGTCTGAGGCACCATAGCCCTGCTGAGAGGCCAAATTCTTCCTGCAGGTAGCTCTTTATTCAGTCTCTTCTCTGCTAACTTACCCACATTTATACAGCCCTGTTTTGTGCTTCTCAGGCATTTGCAAGGCTCCTGGATAAACAGGGTAGGTAATAAGGTGGCCAGTCTCCTGGGACACAAGAGTGCTAAAGAGAATTTGTATTTAAAGTGTGACCCATAGAGGATGTAGGATAGGAGTCACAAAGAACTGTGAGTCTTTGGGAGAAAAGGATATCAAATATCTACATTGCCACAGTGCCCAAAAGGACACAGAGGAATGACACAAGCAGAAGAAAGAAATGGAGACTGTTTCATCAGAATTCAAAGCTTTTGAGCATCAAAGGACCCTATCAAAACAGTGAGAAGACAAATTAGTAATAATGTTTGCAAGGTATATATCTACCAAGAGATTAATATCTACAATACTAGGTGATTTCCACAACTCAACAACAGCAAACATGTTCCTGCTAGAAAATGACCAATGAACTCAAATAGATAGTTCAATCTTAGAAAGGTATGCAAATGGCCAATGCTTACATGAAGAGACACTCAACCTCCCTGATCATTAAGTAATTTAAGGCAAAACCAAATGTTGGCAAGGATATGCCCAAACTTGTGCATTGTCAGTAGTATGGAAGTTTCTCAAATAGCTACACAGTATTATCAGGTAGTCCTAAAAATCCAGCTGTGGCCATTAACCTAAAAGGATTAAAAATAAGAATGTTTTTCTAATGAGTATCTGTGCTTGTACATTTCATAGGCCATTTTGCACAGTCCCAATGGTTAATACAACCTACATGCTCACGACTGGGAGAACAGAAAAATCAAGATTTGTACAATTAGTTAGTCCTCTGTAGCCTCGGGTTCCACAGCCATCTGGTCAACCACAGATTGAAAGCATTTTTAAATGCTTTGTGTCTCTACTGAACACATTCAGACTTTATTCCCTAAATGATATAATAAAAGAGCTACTTATGTAGAATTTGTATTGTATTGGGTATTTTAAACAATGTAGAGATGATTTAAAGTATACAAGAAAATGAGTATAGATTCTATGTAAATACTCTACTGTTCTTTATAAGGGACTTGAGCATGTTTAGACTTTGCTATCCAAGGAAGGGGATTGAGTCTAGACCCCATCTCTATGGATATTGAGATATGGCTATATATAATATGTTACACGCACACACACACACACACACACACACACACACACACACACACACACGTACACATGTTATTTAATCTCAGAATTAAGGAGCTTCTGGTACAAAGTGCCTGCTTTTCAGCTCATAACATTATGAGTGCAAATGAGACTTCCTGCAAAGATACTGTCTCTCCAAAGGCTGATCAATTAGATTTTCAGCAGTTGGAGAGGTTGGGTTATTGCAGAACCTGAGTCTAATGACAATCTATCTTGGGCTATCATTAGTCCCTTAAAAAACTATTGTTGGTCTACTCCTGTGTTGGATCTAATATTTTGTAACTAGTAGATACAAGCAGATCTAACATTCAGACAAACAGATAAAAGCCTTTGGGAGTGTTTGAAATCAAACCCTATTATCCACCTATCAAAAGGTTAAGAATGTTATCAGATAGCCTCTAAGACGAATGACTGAGTTTTCTCCACCTGTCTGTAACCCACTTCTCTGCTGTTTCTACCAATGTGGTTTATAATTTATGACTTTCTTTGTTTTGTTACTATAAAACATTCATGAAATTACTTGCACATTAAAAAAATGGAATTTGGGGTCACTGATATACCATCTTAGGCTTGAAAGCCGTCTTATAACAAAACCAAACTAGACTCATTCCTGTTTGTGACTAAATCTGTTTCTCAGAAATTGGGTTGTGTCCTGCCTATAATTCTAACTACAAATGGTTCTGTACTGTCTGTTCTAGAAAACATCAACCATACCTTTGTCTCAAAAAGTTGCTTATACACTACCTTTGTTTCAAAAGGTTGTTATGGTTACCTGTTGTTGTGGCTACCTGTTGTTATAGCTGCCTTGTTATAACCACCTTTGTTTCAAGAGGTCATGATGACTAACTTGTTATGATTGACTTCTGCTCCTGTATCCCCACCTACTTTGCCTACCAAATCCCCGATTTGGAAACCCCCACCCCCTGAGTTATAAAACTCCAAGCTGATCTCAAACTCATGGCAATCCTACTGCCTAAATTTTACAAATGCTAGGATTACAGACATGCACCCCTATGTCAAAAATGGCTGTCTTCTTTTAAATAATGCTAATTCCCATATAGTTCTTGGGCAAAACTTTAAAGATTGCCTCACAGATTTAGATGTTTCTGTTCTACTGTTAGATCTTGATTCTCAATGTAAATCTAGCTAGAACTACCCTGCAAAACCCATGCCACTGCCTGAATGACATGCTATCAGGTACAACAAATTCTTTTACCAGATAATGCAGTCTATCACCTTAATAGTCCATGCCTGTAAAGCTTCAGAGAATGGACAAAGTGTATATGTGGTCTCTACACATATAGGGACTCTTATTCTGTTCTGAACAGAGCTATTATTTCCATTGGACCCTTCATCAGAATAGCTTTCATTGTCTCATTCTTAACAACAACTTTCTGGCTGTCCGAGCCCTTACAAGAATGGCCCAAGGTCTACTTACAACATGTTTTCTCTAACCTGTCATTTCAACTTTTCCAAACTGCTCCTCCCACAAACTAGTTCCAAAAGCTTCTGGGCTAGATCATCTACTCTAGTCACAACAACAACTCCTATCCCACTGTCCTGTGTCAGCTATTTATAACGATGACACAGTAGCTGCGAAAAATCATTTCAATAAGAATTTATTTTGATTCATGGCTCTGTTCATAGTTGCTTGAACATCATGAAGGGAGCAGAGAAAAATACTACACAGAGGTGTCAGAAGAAAAGAGTTGGGCAAGGGCCACAGTACTTCTTTTTAAGGTCATGTTGATCATATTGACCCCTACAATGACAGTAATTCTTTCCCCTAAACCACACTGCTAAATGTTCTATCATCTCTTAGTAAAGCCACAGCTGGCAACCATGTCTTCAACTATGGTCTTGGGAGATTATTTTAGATTTAAACTACAATATGGTATTAAATGGATGAATCTTAAGGACCTTATGCTAAGTGAATCTAGCCAACACCAAAGAACAAATCCTGGGATTCCACATGTATGTAGTACCAAGCTTACTCAACTTCCTTAAGGGTCTGGAGACAGAAAGCTGTCAGGTGATCCATCAGCCCAACATATCTGGTACACTAGATCCATAGAATAACTAGTACCCAGGGTACCAGGTTTTTTGTTTGTTTTTATTCTTTTTTGTTGCTCCACGGCACTGCACAGAATTCTTCTGGTCCATCTCACTGCCTCAGTCTCCTGGGGTGAGTAGATTATGGTTGAGAGAAGGCAGACCACGTTAATCCACATAAGCAAAATCTATAATGGAAGAGAGGTAACACTTAACAACCTAGTCCATCTAACTAGTGATAGATAATCCCCCCATAACTATGTCTGGTACAAAGATGAGAAACGTACCTGCATTAAAACTACCCATGCTCACTGGTTTTATGTCAACTTGACACAGGCTAAAGTCAACAGAGAAGAAAGAGCATCAGATGAGAAAATGCCTCCATAAGATTGAGTCTATAGGGAATTTTCTTAATTAATGATTGATGGGGTAGGGCCCAGCCCACTGTGAGTAATGCCACCTCTAAGCTGGTGGTCCTGGGCTCTATAAGAACACAAGATGAGCAAGTCAAGAGGAGCGATCTAGTAATCAGCTCCCCTCAGTGACCTCTTCTTCAACTCCTGCCCCCGGGTTCCTGTGCTTCTTGAGTTCCTGTCCTACTTGGTTTCAAAGATGAACTGTGATACAGACATATGAGTGAAATAAATCCTTTTCTTCCCAAGCTGCTTTTGATCATGGTGATGCATCACAGCAATTGTAACGCTAACTATGAGACCACCCCATATTTATTGATATACAGGATCCTGTGGTATGATAAAGCACTGTACTGTGTTCATCTAACAGGTACCTTTTGTCTTTTCTGTACCTTGAGACATATTTGCTGGAGGGACACTTCCTTAGGTTTTAGCTACATAGCAACAGGGTGGGGACTAGGGGTGAAAGTCATTGTGATGTTACTCGTAGAGAAAAGAAAACACACTCGTGGGTGAGAAAGACTACTCCCTGGGTGTGGAGACCATGATCACTGCCTCACAGAATCTCCCTTTCAACCTACAAAAGCCCACCATGTTCTGGAACCCATGTTCTCAGTAATCTCTGTTATGTCATCTTCTAAAAGTTTATACTTGACTTCATGGTCTGTGACCACATGTTAATCATTTGTACAAGATAAGGGATTTAAGTCCAGATTCACTTTTTGGTCTGTGCATTGCCTTAGTGTGCTTGACCAAGATCTGTTGTCACACTTGGCAGAATAACTCAGTCTTTATTCACCTCTATTGACCTAGGTAGGAGTCCATCCCTCTGCCAATATTCTGCATGTTTGAATAATGTATGTAATAAATCTTGACATCAAGTGATTAACTCATTTTATTTCTTAAAAAATTTCTCTCTCCCTGGTCTAGAACTCACTCTGTAGACAAGGTTGGCTCAGAACATACAGAGATCTATCTGGCTCTGACTTTATTTTATTCCTTTAAAAATTTAATTTTATACAGACTGAGAACATTGTATTTATATGTTTAGGAATGTGAATGCACATATATGTAACAATAATTAAAGAAAAAGGGACCATGAATTTGAAAGAGTGCAAGAGGGGGTACATGGAAAAGCTTGGAAGGAGGGTAGGGAAGAAATGATATGTGTCTTAGTTACAGTTTTACTGCCGTGAAGAGCCACCGTGACCAAGGCAACTCTTATAAAAGCAGACATCTAATTACTGACTGCTTACAGTTTCAGAGGTTTAGTCTGTTGTCATCATGGTGGGGAACATAGTAGCATGTAGGCAGACATGGGGCCGGAGGAGCAGAGAGTTCTACATCTTGATTCAAAAGCAGCCAGGAGGCAATTGTCCTCTGAAGGCAGCCAGGAGGAGGCTCTGATTCCACAAGGGGTGAAGCTTGAGCATAGGAACCTCAAAGCCCACCCCCACAGTGACAAAGTTCTTCCAACAAGGCCACAGCTACTCCAAGGCCACACCTCCGAATAGTGCCTGTGGGCCAAGCATTCAAACACATGAGTCAATGGCAGCCAAACCTATTCAAACCAGCACAATGGGATTATATTATAATTTTAAAAATTGAAATTAAGCCCCTCATGTTCTGAAACCATGTTCTCAACAATCTCTTATTAGGTTTTCTTCTACAAGTTTATACTTTTTGACATAGTGATCTGTGATCACAGGTTAAGCATTAGTCTAAGTAGGAAATTTAAGTCAAGATTCACTGTTTAAAACATTCTGGCAAACACAGAAGTGGATGCTCACAGTCAGCTATTAGATGGAACACAGGGCCCCCCAATAGAGGAGCTAGAGAAAGTACCCAAGGAGCTGTAGGGGGCTGCAACCCTGTAGGTGGAACAACAATATGAACTAACCAGTACCCCCTGAGCTTGTGTCTCGAGCTGCATATGTAGCAGAAGATGATGGCTTAATCAGGCATCATTGGGAAGAGAGACCCCTTGGTCTTGCAAACTTTATATGACCCAGCACAGGGGAATACCAGGGTCAAGAAGTGGGAGTGGGTGGGTAGGGGAGGAGGGGCGGGGGGAGGGTATAGGGAACTTTCAGGATAGCATTTGAAATGTAAATAAAGAAAATATCTAATAAAAATATTCTAATTTTTTATTGCTTTTCTTGATACATTTTAGCATAATCTTATCTTCATTCACAAGATCATCTTGGTAATACGGCAGGAAACTACTTGAAAATACATAACAATTTGGAGATTTGACAGCTTTGTTATGTTGATTATTCAGATCTATGAAAATGGTCTCCACTGATTTGTGTTTTCTTTCTCTCATCGGTGTTCTGCAGTTTGCTTAAGTATTTTATATCAATTTTAAAATACTACAACTAGCATTTTAGTGTTTTACATGACAGCAAATGGTTTTACATTTTTAATTTTAGTTTCTAAGTGTTATCTTTCTTCATTAATCTTGTATCTGGAAGTTCTTTTCTTTTTCTATGATAGGGTTTCTATGTTGGAAAGAATTCATACTAGGGCATGTATGTGGAGGTCATGAGGATGTTTGCAAGTGTCAGTTTTCTTTTTCCACCATGTGTGTCCACCTCAAGTCATCAGGCTTGTGTACAAAGGCTACCTCATCAGCTCTAATCTTGTCCTACGCTATTTGCTATCTCTAGGAATGTTTTAAAGAGATGTTTATAACTTTTTTATATATAGGTATGCCACCTACAAAGGATTCTTTTTATTCTTTTCTTTGTGGTAATTGAACTTTGCAGTTCACTTTCTTGTCTTATTACAGAGATAAGACAAGATACAGAGATAACGTCCTGTACTAAGTTTCTTAGTGGAAAATGAACAGACTTCCTTATTTTGATCTTAGGGTTATTATTGTGTTTTTATTGCTTAGGGTTTTTATGACCAAAGCAACTTGTAGAGTAATGAGTTTATTTGGCTTGTATCTCCACATTACAGTTCATCCTCAAAGCAAGTCAGGCAGGAACTTGAGTGGGTAGGAGCTGGGGGGGGGGGGCAGAAACTGACGCAGAGGCCATGGAGGAGTGCTGCTTACCGTCTTGCTCCTCGCTGCTTACCGCCTTGCTCCTCGCTGCTTACCGCCTTGCTCCTCGTGGCTTGCTCAGTTTGATTTCCAATGGGTCCCTGAACCACCAGCCCATGGGTAGCTCTGCCTACCATGATCAACCATCAATCAAGAGAATGCACCACAGACTTCCCACAGGCCAATCTGGCAGTATTTTCTCAGTTGAAGTTCCCTCTTCCCAAATGACACCAGCTTCTATCACACCGACATAAAACTAAAGAGCAAAGGGAGAGGGGGACCATCTAATCTTTCAACATGAACTATGTTTTACTTCTAAGTCTCTCTGGGTATCTGGATGTCTGGTTGGAAACAGCCATGCTGTACTCCTTATTTTCTAATCATTTTAAATATAAAAAGGTACTGGGGGGTTGAGTCAGAAGTTTTTTTCTTCATCAAGTGACATGAGTCTTTTTTGTCATTCTATTAATATGGTATATTGCATTATTTGGTTTTACTGAATTGAACCAGCCTTGCAAACCTGAAATAATTTTCAGTCAGTTGTGATGAATGTTTAACGTTTTCATATATTGCTGAATTCAGTAGTTTACGTATTTTTTTTTATGGTGTTTAGTCTTCCTTGTTGTATTTTTCTCAACTGGTTTTTGCACCAAGGAAATAATGACCCCGTTACAAAAACAACAATGTTCGATCCTGTATTTTCTGGAAGTCATTGAGTAGAACTGGTGTCAATCTTCCTTTAAAATTTCAGCAGCATTTTTCAACGAAACCACCTTGACTTGAGATTTCTTTCTTGATAGACTTAAATTAGGAGTCAATTATCATAAGAATCATAGATCTATTTGAAGTATTTATTTCATATTGGTTCTAGTTCCTCTCTGTTGCTGTGCTGAAACACAGCCCCAAAACAACCTGGAGAGGAAAGGGTTTATTTGGCTTATAGGTTCCAGTCCATTATTGGAGGAAGTTAGGGCAGAAACAGAGGCAGAGAACATGGAGGAAAGCTGCTTGCTGGCTCAATTTTCATGGCTTGCTCAGTTTGCTTTCTTATAAAATCAGGGCCGTCTATCCAGAGGTGGCAGTGCCTATAGTAGGCTGGACCCTTTCACTTCGATCATTAAGCAAGAAATACCTACAGGAAAACCTGATGGTTGGAATGTCTCAATGGGGGTTTCTTCTTCCCAGGTGGCTATAGTATGTTTTGTTATGGGGCCTGCTTAGGTCCAGTGTAATTCAAACACCAGACCAATGCAGATGATAAAAATCTATGGTAATCAAGCCACTACTGCTCTATCAGGGCCACAGAACTGATCCGAGACCCAGAGCCAGAATATCACAGAATATTTAAGTTTGCAAACCACAAACATCTGTGCCAAGTTACTGGTATGTGTTTTCACCTATCAAGACTTAGGAATAAGTGCTTTGCTTATGTGGTTGATCTATGTGAACTGATATAGAACGTAGATTTTATTGTCCAACCAATCAAATCCACTTGTTCTTTTGTAGTTAGGAACAGTCATTATGTTTGGGGGAGCAAAGGATGGATAATGGGAGCTATGGTTAGGAACAGTCATTACGTTCTGGAATAGAAGATAACAGAAGCCATACAACTATTGGGAAGTCCCCAGGTCTCCTAGGGCCTGGGACCTTGAACTTAGTTCCCTCTATGATTATATAGAATCTGAAAACAAGATGCCAGTACTTCAGACAAGTTATTCCCAACATGTCAAGTTGACAAAAACTAACCAGCACAGGGAAGTTGTGGTAGCTTGTGTATTTTGTTTTTCTTTTCCTTTTTCTTCTTTTGTTTTCATTCAGGAACATGTCTGTCTCCTCTAAGTTTCATTTTTCTTGACTAGAGTAGCCCCTGACATTCTCTTGTTACCCTTTTGGCATTTGCAGAAATTGAAGTATGTTATTTTGCTATGAACTAGCATTTTTTTTTTTTTACCCTTTTCTTGTCTATCTTGGTGTTAACTGGTCAGTTTCTTCTTATCATTTTACTTGAAGAATTGTTTATTTCATTCTTTCTCATTTTTATTCCTGTTTCCAAATTCAAACAATTAAAGCAGGACTGGGGGAGGAATTGGAGAGATGATTCAGCAGGTGATGTTACTGTTGGTCGTAAGGCCGATAACCCACAGAGTGATGACCCTAGTTGAATCCTCAGAATACACGTGGTGGAAGGAGAGAATTGACTCCCATGCATTTTCCTCTAACATCCACATGCATGCAAGGACTCATTTGCCTGTGAATGTATACACACACACACACACACACACACACACATAATATATATATATATATATATATATATATATATATATATATATATGGGCCTAAAAAGCACTCACATGGAAGTGGCTTACAACTACCTTTAATTCCAACTTCAGGAAATCCAATCCCTTTGTCTCTGCTGGCACCCTCACTCAGGTAAGCATACCTTTCCCCAACACACACACACACACACACACACACACACACACACAGTAGATAAACCATTACAAAATTGCATGTGTATGTGCTGTGTGAGAGTATACATCTGCATGCTCACATGTGTGGGTATGTGAGCACATCTTTATGTGCACACCTTTGAAGGCCAGCGGTTGTTGTTGAGCCTCCTTTGTAATCAGTTTCTACTTCCTGAGGCAGCATCCCTCGTTGAACTTGGAGCTTGCTGATTTATAGCCAGCTTGACCCAGGACTCCCCAGTCTCTGCCTCCAAACAGCCCTGTTTTCCCCTGGGTCCTGGGGACTTCTGCTTCAATCCTCACACTTGTGCAGAGTTGCTTTATTCTCTGAGACATCTGCCCAGCATCCTAAATCCACACATTTTTAATTGTATCTTTATTGTTTGCTTCTTTCTCCTTGCTTTGGCCTTTCTTTAGATTTTGCTTGTCTTTAGTTGCTTGTGGTAAAGATTTAGAATGTTGACTTGAGAGGTGTCCGTGTGCAAATTTCCCTTTCAGAACTGACTTGGTTGTGTCCCATAAATTTTGATATGCTGTGTTTTCATCTTAATTTATTTTTATTTCCTTTGAGATACCCTTTTTAATGCAGGAGTTATTTAGAAGTCTGAGGTTTGGTCTATAGGGTTTTGAATATTTTATTATCAACTTTTTAGTTTGACTCCGTTTTTAATCAAAGACATACATTTACATTTTCAGTTCTTTTAAGTTCGCTGAGGTTAATTTATGGCACAGGCACAGAATATCTTCTCTCATGTTCCTTGGGTGTTTAAGCAGGGTGTGTATTTGGCTGTTGTTGGAGCATTTTATAAATGTTGAAAGGGTGATGTTTCTCTGCCCTAACTTCTTATTTGTTTTCCTCTTGTTATTTAGTTTGTTGCTGAGGGAGTTTTGAAGTCTCCCACTATGGTGACTGCAGAGATGTCTCAGTACGAACAGTTCTTGTGGAGGACTTGAGTCCCTGTCACTGTCTTAGGTAGCTCATGGATGCCTATAACTCAAACTCTAGAGGATCCAGTGGTCTCTTCGGGACTCCACGTGTGTCTGAACTTAGGTGTACAAATCCATACACAACCACACATAGAGATATATAACTTTTTTTAAAAAAAATAACCTTTAAGAAGTCTCCAATTACAGTTATGATTTACCTATTTTTTCTATCAGTTTTTGTTCAGCCCTACCCTGTTTTTTAAATATTGTACACTCAATTTTTGGTATGTTCATATGCTTTCTTGGTGTAGTGGCCCTCTCTGTATCTGTTTGCTTTGTTTGACCTGAGCTACTTTCATCTGATACTAGCAATTGTAGTAATTTCTCCTTTTAGAATCAATATTAGCATGATATAATTTTTGTATCATTTTACTCTATATCATCATATCTGGAGAAGAATCCCTATAGATATCATATACTTAAATGATGTTCTTAAAATCCATTCTGCCAATTGTCTTTTATTTGGAATATTTAGATCATTTACATTTAATGTAACCACTGGTATTGAGACTGGAGAGCCTTTCTCTTCTGTTTTTCCTTTCTTTCTTTCTTTCTTTCTTTCTTTCTTTCTTTCTTTCTTTCTTTCTTTCTTTCTTTCTTTCTTTCTTCCTTCCTTCCTTCTTTCTCTTAACTCCTATGTATTTATTTTTCTTTTTGTTTGATGCTTTGTGCAAGCTGCCAGGATGAACTTGACCATAAGAGTCTGACATCTAGCACCTCTACTTGTCTTACAACATGTTGCCTCCTTCCGGTGAATGAAGCACTGCTTAGTGGCACCATAGTGGGGTCTCGGGTGACACTGTATCTGTATCATCTGCTGTAGGCAGGGACCACAGTGTTATTTGCAATTTGTTGCCTTTTATGTGGAAGAAGTCTTCACTTAGGATTGGTATTTGAATCTTCTTGTTCAACCTCTGGAACCTATGTTTATGGCATCTGGATAAGTCTCCCAAGGCAACAAAGGCTGAAATGTAATCCCCGTTGTGTTATTAGGAGGGGGAAGCTCCGTTTAATCGTGGTGCTTACAGGAAAGGCCCTCAGGAGGTAATGAGGATTAGGGTGAAGTCAACAGGTCGGAGCCTCAAGACTCAATCCTTGCAGCATCATAAAAAGAGAGGCAGGGAATAAACGCACAGACCTACTCCCTGTAACATCCTAGAGTGTTTGCAGTAAGAAGGCCATCACTTATGTAGGTCCTCGAACTTTCAGTAGAACCAGGAATTCTTTTACTCTCTGGCTATAAGAAATATTTTTGCTCTATAAAGATGCTTTCCTCTGTCCCTTTAGTCTACAGTAGAGTCTCTTAGTGGCACATCTCTAGATTTTGGCAGAGAACAGACTCTACAGATATTGAACCCCAAACACAGAGGAAGGGAGAGCAGGTTAGCACATGAACATGTGCTTGTCACTGATGAGAGAAGTGGGGACAGACCCTGTCCAGCCATTCACTGATTGATGCTCTAAGGAGCAAGGCTCATGATCTCAGTCTGTTTTTTGTTTTTTTTTTTCATTCATGAGTACTGGGCTCTGGGTGGATCTGTGGAATACAGGCAGTGGAAGCACAGGAACAAAATTCTTGGCTTTCTTGGGCTATGATCATCAATAAAATAGGGCAAAAGAGAGCTGTAATCTAATGTACCGTATTACTGTAATTAGAGCTTCATGTGTTCAGCTCTCTCCCGCCTTCCCTCTGAAATAATGAAACAGCTTAATATAAATAGTCATGACTTTCGTCTCCATCATGTGGTGCGCAGTGATTGGGAAATTAGGCTAACAGTGCACACTTAATGGATTCAGAGCTCAGAATGTAAAAGGAAGGACACAGCACAGGAGGTCAGCCTGACCAAGCCAAGAGGCCCCATTCCACCAAAGAGGACACCAAGATCCAGACAGGGCAAGTGACTTGTAGGTGCCCGGCATACAGACTCAGCACCCAGGTCCCTCTTTCTTGGTCTGCATTCTTTTCAACCCTCCCATGTTGCCTCGGGAAAACTTCATAAGACAGAATATTCTAGAAAGCTCTGCACATGTTGAGTTGCCTGGGCTACACAACAGGTTAAGTAGAGAACACAGGTTCTGTGACCGCGAACTGTTGCTGGGCCTTTCTATCCATGTCAGAACACTTCAGTGTCATCTGCAAATGGCTTGAATTCTTTTCCTTGCTGAGGATTGGACCCCGAGGCTCACAGGAACTGTAACAGTGCTCTATCCCTGAGCTACATCCTTAGACCTAGAAACACTTTCCATCATACCCTCATTCCTACGATATATAGAGAAGAAAAAAATGGTGTTACAATTTTTTTCCTATTCATTAAGCTATTTGTGCACCTACAAATAACAAAACAGACTTCAAGTTTGTTAAATTTCACATCTATGGTGATACTGAGAGCATCAGATAAAGGGCTCACTAATGTTTAGATTAGCAGTTCTGTATAACATAGATGATGGTAATTGTAATGAAGGTACCCAGGGCTCCCTAAGGAGAGGAGCCAGTAACTTCCCCATACAGCTGGGAACAAGATTCCACCCATAATGTGTAATCCAGATTGAGGTATGTTGCTCTCGGTCTAGCTTGCTGAACTAACAAACAGACCTCTGCCAAAGTTAGGCACCTGCCCTTCCTCTTTTCTCCAGTTCAGTTCTTCCTCTTCCTCCTCTTTTTCCTCCTCTTTTTCCTCCTCCTCTTCCTCCCAACTACCAGTAAAACACAATCCCTGTTCACCATTCAAACCTGACAAGGCACATGTGACAGAACCTACTTCTGCCAGTCTGGAGAGATTGATGAAGCCTATCTCTGACCAGATGGTCACCTGGTAAGACGTATCAGGTCAATGAGAAATGGTGATGCCAGCACCATAAAGAAGAGCACTCATCCACGGACTTAGCTTCCCCACCCTAGTTTTGCCTCTCCTTATCTAGAATACAGTCAGGAATTACTCTAAGGTGGAGCAACTGGAGCTGAAGGAAGGACACTAGCTCCAGACATGGAGCTGAGAGCAGTACACAAACACGTGAAGACTCACTGCAGGGGCGCACCGCAGAGTGCCGCCATAGCCAAGCTTGAGGGGGGTGTCTAGCCTGCCTGCCACCTGATGGTATAGAAGGTGCCATTGTCTTCATGAATTCATGAGGAATCCAATTCACAGGAGAACTAAGCATGCAGAGGAAACAATCTCCATTTTGCAGATGAAGAAACTGAAGGACAAAGAGGAAGACATCTCGGTCTGAGGCAACCAGCATGTGCAATGGCCTAACAGAGTCTCAGATGGAGGTCTGTACTCTTTGCACTCATACAGAGGATTTCTCTAGCACGCTGGCACTCTTTCCCTCTCCCAGGCACCTGTGCCGGACATCTCCTTTAGGGAGAACTGTCACCTAATTTGAATAGAAATGATTTGCCATTTCCTAAACAAATCCAAGCACCAGGCTCTGTGAACACTTCTGTGTTATTACTGAGATCTCACAGAAGTCCACAGAGCAGAGATGCAATTCTGCAAGATCCTGACTGTCTTCAGCTAGTAATGAACACAAAAGTAAAAAAGATGCTCCCAGCACCACTACCATTTCAAAAATCACTTTTCTTTCTAATTTGCATCTCAATTTTTTTGGGGGGGGAGGGGAGTAAAAGGTTAAGTGGACACAGAGGAAGATAATTACAAACAAACCTCCTAATCTCTTTGGCTCCTTGCATTATATCAGACATCCCACAGATGCTTGTCAAAGAACCGGATAAACTGATCAGAAATGAACACAGCAGCTCAATAGTCTCCCTGCAGACTATTCTAAAGACTCAGTTCTACAGGGATTGGATAAAGTGCACCCAGAGAACACACACTGGTTCTTTGCTAAAAAGTCACCTTTATATATTTGATGCAAGAGTTCCTTGTGAACATAGCCGAGAGCCACCGCCCTCACTGGTGTTTCAAGCATGCAGCTCAGGGCTGAGTAGGAGGCCCCCAAGCTTCTGCCAGGATCAGCAGAAAGTGTGAGGCTGGGTGAGGGGAGTGAGCACTGGACTTTCTTTGAGGTAATGTGTATATTTTGTGCTATTTGCTGGCAACAGGCCAGCTCTGATCCTATTTCTACTCATTTGATGCTTCTTCAACTAAGCAAGATGGAAAGATTCACAGGCTGACAGCTCTGAGATACAATGCACATTTTACTAAGACCTTCATCACCAAGTTATCATGTGAAGAGGAAACTGGACTTGTCAGTGTGCCTGAGCTGGTGTTTGGCTCTGTGGTCTTCTGTTAGCCCATTTTCTGTTACTATCACAAAATGCCAGATGCTGAAAACTTCTACAATAAAAGAAATGCTCGAATAACTCACAGTTAGGTTATGATTGACTCTGGTAAGGAACTCAGGACCAATGGCATTACAAGGGAGGGAGAGAAGATGGGAGGGAAGGAGGGAGAGCGGGAGAGAGAGTGAGTGAGACAGAGACAGAGAAAGATGGAGAGAGAGAGAGAGAGAGAGAGAGAGAGAGAGAGAGAGAGAGAGAGAGAGAGAGAGAGAGAGAGAGAGAGAGAGAGAGAGAGAGAGAGAGAGAGCATGAGCCAACCCATGACAAGACTCACAGGTAGAGGGCAGGGATGGGCCAGTCTAGAAATCATTACTAAAGACACACTTTTTTTTTTTTTTTAAAGACACACTACTATGTCTTATCCACATGCTGGATCCCAGATTCTAACCCATGAGTCTTGTAGTGCAAACCACATGTAAGCCATAATGAATTTCAGCAAGCTTCTTCTCCATCTGCAGTTGTGGCAACAGCAAAACCCTGCTGAACAGCATGTGTGCCAGCAGAACACACCTGCCGCAGCATTGCCAACGGTGACCAGATGAACAAGCTTGCCTCAAATCACTGTTGGCACCAGCAGGTGTCGGCAGAGTTGGGCCCCAGTGAGTCCCTGGCTGGCTCTGGGCTCGGGATTTACTCTCCACCTCAGCTCACCTCTCTTCGCCCCACCCTTAGGAACATTAAGCTTGAGTTCCTCCTGAGCTGGTCACTTATGTGCAGCCATCTTTGTGCTTCCTGCCTTAGCTGAATCTTATCTTAGCTGAATCTTACCTGTGGCACGAGTCACATCTCCCCTGGTATCAAACTGAAGTTACTTCCCTGTGAATCTTCATATTGTCATGACTCACAGGTCTGGCAGGTTTGACACACTGGTGATGAGCTTCTGACACACACTACTGACTCAGCCAAAAGACCACCGCATGGCTTACTGCAGACAAGGGATGTTTGTCTCCTCAGAGAGAGGCCTGCCAGGGTCTCTCACACACAGAATGACTGGGATACTCCTCAGTGGTGCAGAAGTGCAGTCATGAGAGAGCTATGGGCCATCGCAAGCTATAATTCACCATCTAACCACACTTAACATGAGTGTCCATAGTAAGTCCCAGTTTTAACACATCCATGGATGGCCATTGGACAGTGTGGTCCCCACAACAGACAGACAAAGCAGCACGTGATGCAACCTGTTTCTACAAAGCGGCTGAGACAGTGGGGAATTCCCCAAAGAACCCTGGGGGTACAGTGCTCAGCATTTCTACAACCTCCCACCTTATATATTCTTTAAATATATATATTTAAAGAAAATCTGTTTTTTCCCTTACTTAGGCAGAACTCTCACGCCATCTTTCTATTCATTTGTTCTTCTGCCGCACATCCAGCCACTAGCTCATCCACCCACCCATTCACCCATCTATCCCCTGAGCCATCCAACCATCCATCCATCCATCCACCCATCTAATCCATCTGCCCTTGCATGCATACACACAAATCCTTTCATTTATCCACTTCTGACAGTCTATCTCCCCTCTCTGTGGGTGTGTCTGTCTTTCTGTCCATGGAAACTTGCATACATATGTGCAATGCTAAGGATTTAACTGGTGTCTGGTAAGCAAACACTGTCACTGGGCTATATTACCAGCAGGGCATAGCTTTTTTTTTTTTTTTTTTTTAGTTTTTTCGAGACGGGTTTCTCTGTGTAGCCCTGGCTGTCCTGGAACTCACTCTGTAGACTAGGCTGATCTTGAACTCAGAAATCTGCCTGCCTCTGCTTCCCAAGTGCTGGGATTAAAGGCGTGTGCCACCACGCCCAGCTATTTTTTTTTTTTTGCCATTTTTTAATCTTTACACACACACACACACACACACACACATACACACACACACACATCATCATCATCATCATCATCATCATCACCATCACCACCACTACCATCTACCCATCCATCTTGCCTACCTTCATAATCCACCATAATCCATTCATCCACTCAGTATCTGAGTGTCTTCTCTTCATCCGAGGTCCTCAACCTTCCCCCCAGACTTCATTCTCACAAACAGCTTAAGTTTTCATTTTGAACAGAAATAGCAGTAAGAGCAATGCCTCTGAAAGTCTTTCCCCACTCACCGTGGATTTTCCCTGATCCCAGCAAAACAAAGAAAATATGCTCTACTTTTTTTCTGACAACTAAGATAAAAATCTTGGGAGGCTGAAGACAAAAGGATAAGAAAACCAACCCCAGACACCTCTAAGAGCCCTTCCCTTGGTGAGTCTGTCAGAATCACAGTAACTGGGGCTTATGCAATTGGCGCACTTGAGACACAAAGGACATGCACTTCCAGCTGTGCCACACAAAACAAGTTCAGATACTTAGACATTCATCCCCAGTGCACAGCTTTTGGGATCTGCTAATTTAAGCACCTAGCATTTTCTTGGGCTGCAGTTCAGAGCCAGGATCCATGGATGGGAAGGACCATGCTCTATCTGGGGTCTTCAGTCCTCAGTTTTGGGCAGAAGGCAGAGAACCATTGTCAGTGGCACGGGTACTTGAGGACAGGGAGTCCCCATAAAGGCAGGCATCAGTTGGTCACCAAAATCAGCAGACAGAGCATGAATCCATTGTTAAGATATATACCAAAGAGAAGGAAAGAACTCAAGTATTCCAGAGAAAATGAAACGCCTGAAATTTTCAAATAGAAATAAGACCTCAACAATTCTTTCCTCTCTTAGCAGTTTCTGGGATCTCATTAGGCCACCACTGCTCATGAACGACCATCACCCAGAGCCGCTGCTTCTCTGGGAGGCTGTGACTCATCACTGTACCCAGTAGTTCCAGAGCTCTATCTCCTACCTGCCTGCCCCTCTAGTGATAGAACATGGCCAGAAGAGAATATGTTCAATCCTTATGCACTGCAGAGGACTTTGTAGTATACATCCCTTCCAAATGCACTACATGCTAACTGGCAGTCAAAGCTACATGCATACAGAAAGGGATGTATCAATGTCAGGTGTGATGGCGTTTGCCTGGAATCCCAACTTGGGAGACGGAGGCAAGATGCTTGCTTGCTGTGAGTTCAAGTTCAGCCGAGATTACAAAGTGAGACACTATCTAAAAAATGGGATGGGTATGGCAATGCACACCTTTTATTTCAGCCCTCAGGAGGCTGAGGCCATGGATCTCGAGGAGTTCCAGGTTATCAAGGTTTTTTTATGTAGTGAGTTTCGGGCCAGCTGATGCTACATAGTGACACTCTGCATCCAAAAAGAAATACAAAACAACAAACAAACAAACAAACAACCGAGAGGCTGTGGTAGGGAAGGGAAGCTGGATAGTCATACAGCCCTAGGAGTACCTTCCTATCTATGTTTATGAAGAACCAGAAGTACTACACACAATGAAGTGACAAGGAATTGTGTCTAGTAAGTAAATGATCACTGCAGGATTAAGTAAGCAAGCAAGCAAGCAACTGATCACTGTAAGATCTAGGAAGTAAGCTTTCTTTTTGCTGTGTAGGCGTTTAAGTTCTTCCCAGACCTTGGAGCAGTGCTGAAAGTCTTCAAGGGTGGACCTTTGAACACCTGATCATCCCAGCACTCCAAAACACCAACTGTCTGCAACTGACTTCAGTCCTCTGCCTTCTCCTGCTCTTCGGGCTAATGACTTTGGATGCGCCCTCCACGTGGACCATTTCCCTTTCTTCCTGGGCGTTGGAGCTGATCAATGCTCACTTCTCTGTCTCCAACTGAAAAGATCACAGCTTCTTGAAGTTTTCCCATTTCCCTCTCCAAACAAAGCTAGATTAGAGCCTGCCTTCCTCCGAGTCCTGTATCCTGACTCTGGCAGATGCTGCCCACATCACTCCCCAGATCTACTGGCCACTGGTTCCACCGTCAGGACTGTTGTAGGCCAACCAGACTTAATGGAATATGTTTTTTTTTTAATGTTTAGAAATTATTTTTAAAGAATTGTTTTCTGTGTTGGTCAAAGTCAAGTATTGATTATAATCTGAAAGTGTCTTGACTGAGAAGGGGCACGAAGCAAGATTACATAGGCAAAGATGCATAAGTGACACGAGGAACTGAACATTTTATGAATGTAAATACTTCAAAAAAAAATGAGAACACAGGGTTGTAGCTCGGTGATAAGAATGTGTGTTTGGCCAGGCTTGGTGGCGCATGCCTTTAATCCCAGCACTCGGGAGGCAGAGGCAAGCAGATTTCTGATTTCAAAGCCAGCCTGGTCTACAAAGTGAGTTCCAGGACAGCCAGGGCTATACAGAGAAACCCTGTCTCGAACCCCCCCCCCCAAAAAAAAAGAATGTGTGTTCGGGAGATCTTGGGATCTATTCCCAGTACCCCAAACTCCAATATAAAACAAATCGGTTATTTTTAATTTGCAGCAGAAACGGCTAAAACACAGCCAAAGGCATGAGAGACCCACTAAGATGCTAAAATTCTTTCCCAAAGAGTCAGAATTTAAAACCCAGTAAAGTGGTGGTTCTTTAGTTTCTGCTCTGAAATGTGACTGTGTGTGTGACTGGCTATGCCTTGCATAAATTTGGGACTTGAAACATTTTTAAGATAAGAAATTGTTTCAAAGGCTTGCTCCACAAAATTACAAATTTTGGAGATTTTCATGAAACTCCATGTCATAAATCGGGGAGGTTGGCGTCTATGAAGCGTAACAACCCTTCAGCATCTGAGATATTTCCAACTGTGGTCACGGTGAGCACTGCTTGCTGAGGTCTTCTTTATCACTGTTATTATGTTGTGTTTACAATTCTCTTTCTTTCTTTCTTTCTTTCTTTCTTTCTTTCTTTCTTTCTTTCTTTTTTTTTTTTTTGAGTTAAAGTCTGTTCATGGACAATTTCACAGATGTACACGAGGCACACTGACCATGCTCACACATACATCATTTTTAACAACTTTACTTTCCCTACTTCATGCAAGACACAGAGTAAACCACATCATGAGGGCCACCCTTATAGACCTATGATAGAGAGTATTATAGAACCCTGGATCAGGGCTTTGTTGAAGACCGCTAAGGAAAACATGTTTTCTCATGGTCAAAAGAATGGGATCTACCTCCGTGCTTAGATGGAGACTGAAGGTTCTAAGCTATCCAGAGCACAAGAGTTAATCTAGCTGGGCCTGTTGGTCTCCTCGACAAAGGGACCACCCCTCAGAAAGGCAGATTCACCCTAAGTTGTGCCAAAGAGATGCGAGAAATAATCATTCTTTTCTTGAGCTAATGTACCATTCCTTCTCATAACTCCTGGCTGTGTGGCTCACCACCAGTTTTCTAAATTACCTGGAGAAACATAACTTTCTCTTTTCTGTTCTTTTCATTTGTTCGTTTGTTTGTTTGTTTGTTTTAAACACTTTTTCCTTCTTTCAGATAGTGGCCAAAAGTCTGAGCTTGCGGCTCTGCACATTCTCTGAAGCTGTCCCTGACACCCACTTCTATCCAGTTCCACCATGTAGTAGGGATGTCTTTTCCTTTCTTGTCAGTTTCCCTTCTGGAAACTTCTGAGATTTACACCTTGCCTGCCCTGGGGTTCAAATAAAATAAATTCAAAATTGTCCTCGAGTTTCCTTCTAAGCCCATTCTTAAGTTCTTTTATTAATAAGACTAAGAATCCTTAAAAGGAGCCTCTGTTGCCTCCCCGGAAACCTGTGGCAACCCAAGTGGGGTTCCCCAAATTTTCAAGGAACAATAGGGAAATAAAGAAAGGGCTTAGGGTCTTACTGTGTCTTTTCAGAAGGAGGCAGGTGCCTGGACCCATTCTAGGAACGCCGTTTATTCTCACTGTTCTGTGCTGAGCTGGCAAAAGGTTTTGAAACCCAGTAATTAAGACGCTCTTCAGGTGGGGTGAACAGCGCCTAGGGGTATATGGTATGCCTCTAAAATAATGAGCTTCATCAGAAACGCAGCACAAAAACAGGACACTGTCCACTCTAAACAGTCAACTGCCCTTAGCAAGCTGAAATGATTTTCCTACAAAACACTTGCTTCTGCTTCTTTTTTTCGAAAACAGTTCAAAGTTTCGTTTCTTTACGTTTTCATTTGCTATTACTACTTCGACACTTAAAAGATAAGAGATGAGCTCTCAAACTGCAAACCTCTGGTTTGATGAAGCCATTACTCTGGTGTCACTTTCATCATTAACAAGTGACAGTCTCTCTGTCCCTTCTAGAACCCAGATTAAACAGCCACACCCCCAGCCCACCTCGGTGGCAACTGGAGGGAGGCGTCCTAGGCCCCTTTCTCTGATGGGGAAAACCGAGGCAGCTCAGTGGCCTGTTGGATGAATGTCCCACAGCAGCTGCTCTCACTCGCGATCTCTTGTCTAAGTATTACCCGATGTAAAGGAAATGGTCTGACAAAGTTGGCAGTACACGGGGAGATGAGATGGGGGATGAGGCGGGGTAGTGGGATGGGCGACGGTCAGTAATGGTGGTGGTGATGGTGATGGTGGTGACAGTGGCGGTGACGCTGGGCCGGCTCCTCTCCCGTTTTTCCATGACTGCAGGTCCTCGCAGCCTCCGCCGTCCCCGCGTGGCCTCTGCCCGGAGAAACAGGATTTGCACCCAAGCCGCACGTCCGCGGGCGCGAGGCTGCGGCGCCCCGCGAGCCGGCCACGCGCCCCTCTGCGCCCCCGCGCCGGCGCCGCCCGAACATCACAGCCGAGGCTCCTCGGGCTCGGCCTCCCCTCAGCCGCACTCCACCCCGCAAGGCAACACCCGCGCCAGGGCCCGCCCCACCGAGCCCCCAGCGGCCCGACCCCGGCCCCCGTCACTTACGCTGCACTGGGCCCGGGCGCGTCCCGCGGCCGGAGACAAAGGCTGAGCGGCCCCGGTGCCGCCGGCTGCTCCCCTAGCCGCGGCTGCCGGGGACCAGGAGGAAGATGGGGAGGATGGAGAGGAGGAGGGGCAGGGAGCAGGGGGAGGCAGCGAGGGAGCGTGGGGGAGGGGCCCGCGGCGTCCGCCACCCGCCGCAGCAGTCCCAACTCCAGCCCTCCTCCGGGGCCGCCACCCCCCCGGGGTGCAGACCTCCCCTAGGGACCAGGGTACCGCCCCCCCCCGGGGCGGGGTGGGAGGAAGAGGAAGGGAAGGAGGAAGGCGGTGAGTGCGCCTGTGTGCTCCTCCTCAATCGTGATCGTCTCCACCCACCCCCGCGTCTGCGGGCAACCCTAGGAACCCGCTAGACTCCCCGCCTCTACTGCCGGGCTCCCAGCAACCCGCGCCCACAGACCTCTACCCTAGAGCAGCCAACCCTATCCACCTCCACGGATGAACAGACCTGAAGGTTAAGTGCCTGAAGGCTCTGGTGAGGGAGAGACATCTGAGAGGTGATGGAGGGTCGGAGCCCTTTGTGAACCACCTTGTTGGGCACCTGTTCCTCTCTAGCCCAGACCCTAGTACTTAGCCGACCACTAAGGTTGACAATTGGGCCGGTGAGATATTGAGTCTCCCATGGGCGTCTGTTTGGGAAAAGTAACTCCATGGTTTGACTCAGTCATTTGCATCTTGGTGCCAAGAGTGATTTTGATTTTTTTTTTTCATATTCTGAAAACTTTTCAGTGTGTGTGTGTGTGTGTGTGTGTGTGTGTGTGTGAAGTCAAAGGAGAATAGTGGAACAAATCATCTTCAGGCTCAAGACAGGCCAGAATTTTCCAGTCTTTCATCCACTCCAGTTGAAAACATGGCTCTAGTTGTCGGAGCTTCCCTGAGGCCCCAGGCTTCACTCGTACTGTTTGCCATAGGTGGGAACCATAAACCATGAGCTAATCAACACTGATCCACCAAGGGCCAGACTGCTGTGACTGTGTCCCAAATTCCTTGCCAAATGTGACTGACTGATGCCTGTCCCTCCAGGAAAAAAAAAAAAAAAGAAAGAAAGAAAGAAAGAAAGAAAGAAAGAAAGAAAGAAAGAAAGAAAGAAAGAAAGAAAGAAAGAAACAAGAAGAATGTTGCCTTAAATTCCAAGGGCTTCCGTTCTTACCTCAGTGAGCCCAAGTGCAGATTACAAGCCATAGAGGTCGGCTGAGGTGTTCCTTGCAGATCCTTGGAGTCTTGAGGGGGAAGCTGGGCAGCTACGAAGAGAACCAGATTCCTCAATGATTGGATTGGAGTCCTAGGGTCCACACACAGCATAAGATCCATGGCCGATTGAGATTGATTCCTGCCTACTCCTCGGTAGGCAGCACCCTAGGGAAGTCTCAGGCCATCTGAGGGTTTACTAAGTGCCTTATGCCTCCTGTTGGCAAAGCAGGGGGGTGTCCTTTGGTGAGTGGCTTGAAGAGCAGTGCTAGGCAGTAGATAGGTAAATAGGTCAAGATGAAGACTGGTCTCAGACTATCTGGCTTTCTGGCTTTCAGCTGTGTGCCCTCAGGCCAATGGCTTGACAACTCTGAGCCTCATTTTCTCCTGGGAGAAACTAGGAGTGTGGGTGGAGTCCGTCTGAGAGGCACTTGTGCATGCAGAATGCTTGACCTAGAAAGGTTGAGAAGGTGCGGTAGGCACTTAACCTTCCATGTGGGAACGAAAAATGATTGGATTCCAGAGAGATCGCTCTTCCGAACGATTTGTGGCCTTGTCTTCCGAGGGGGGACAGAGGCCCAGTCCCACTTCGTCTGCAGAAGCTCAGTGTACAGACAGCAGAATGCTTCTCTTCCCAAAGGCCTGCAGAGGTACTGCCAGTACTTGCCAGTAGGCCTCTGCAGAACTCCTCTTGGCTCTTTAGGCACGACTCCAGGGCACAGTCTTTGAAAGGAAATGTCCACTCTCTGGCCACATTTTCAGCCACACTGGCCACAGTGACTAGAATATGCCTGGTCTGCCCGCTGGGCCCCAAGTCTGTGTGAGCTGTCCCCAGCAGCATCCCCAACCCACACTGGCGGTGGTAGCTGTCAGGCATCCAGACTGTGTATAGAGTTGAGCTGGTACCCATCATCACTCCCAGCTATCCTTGTGACAGTCTCAGTATTGCTCAACCCCATGCAAACTACTTCTAGAATGAGCAGGCAAAACCCACCCTCCCAAGAGGGCATCCCAAACCTCAGCCAACCCAGTTGCTGGCTCGGGTGACCTGAACTTGCCCACACGCTCACCCTTACCTGGGGTGGGTGGGGCAGGGCCGAGCTGGGGTGGTATCTAGCACCTTGGATTGTTCATCCCCTGGTTGATCTGTGATCTCATCTGCAGTGAGAAGCGTAGCCCTCTGCTCTCGGGGGGCTCAGGGCTTCACTGACTTTTTCTGATGAGAGTTGTGCTATGTCTGTCATCTTTGCATCACTGTGCAAAAGCACTGGAGAAACCCAGTTTAGAGAAAAGTCTCGGGGGTTCTCTGTGGTCCCTCGGCTTCTGTTGCTTTAGAGCATCAAAGAGGTGAGGCAGAAGATCACGGTGGGAACTCAGCGGAGCAAAGCTGCTAACCTCGGAGTGTCTTGGAAGCAGACAGAAAGAAGATGGTCCTTCTTGGGCACACCCCCAGTAACCCAGCTTCCTGCGACTACACCCAGATGGCTCTGTCATCTCCGAATAGAATAATGCAGTCTGTTGGGGGTGGGTCTGGTGCTGCTGTGAATTCAAATGCTAAATTCTGTACCCCAAGATCTGGTTACTCGGAGACAAGTGAATTCCCATGTGTTCTAGCTTTCCTTGTGCAGATCCCCCCTTCCCACTTAAAACAATGGGTTAAATAAATGTGGCTACAGCCAATGACTGGCAGGAATAGAAGGAAGTGGGTTTTCAGTTATCTGGCTGAGGGTAGAGACCATGGGAAGAAGAGAGAAGAAAGAGAGAGTGAAGGAGAAAGAAGACAGAGGGAACAGGAGATCTCCATTAGATATGATAGACCAGGAGTATATATGCCTGAGGAAAATGGAGACTGAGGACAGGGCGGTGGAGCAGAAAGAACCCAGGAACACACAAACAGCAAGTACTTGGGGAGCACATCTGGGGAGCACATCTAGGGAGCACATCTAGCTATCAGAAAATAAGACTCAGGGCGATCCCTCAGTTATTGTGCAAAAGCTAAATAAATAAACCATAGTCTGGGTTTCGTTCATTTGGAAGCAAGGCGAGGATAGGTATAATTTCCATAAGTTACGGCAGACCAAGCCTTGGGTATGTGGGCCTCTCTGGTAGACGTTTAAGATCTGAACCAAACACCCCCCTCCTCTGTCTTTTCTGTTTCATTTCCCTCCGACATTCTTCCATTTTCCTTAGATCCATCAACCCCGGTGCTCTTTGCCGTGTTACGATATACCATCACACTGGGTTTAAAAACCTTTTATACAAATTCAGAAAAACGTAGGCGAATGAAGTCAAGGATCGGTTTTGTTGGGTGAGATAGACAGATAAATGGAGCATGGTGTCTGGCTCTCTTCATAGAAAAGCTGCCAGGCTCTAAGTGTACTTACAGAACATGGAATGTCTTACGACTCTCAGAGATAACTTTCCCAAAGAGCCTTGGGAATGGGTTAAGATGGAATGGAACGAGGGATGTTATTAGCATCCATTTGTTCTTTGTGGGCAGTCTGACACTCTGAGGGAGAACTCTATAAACTATTAAAATGACAAAGAACTTTAGTCTAGATAAAGAAATAGAGTTCAGCTAGCTAAATGGAAGACCATACAAATGTAAGCGGACAGCTTGCAGTGATGAATGGGTTCGATAGCTATAAAGATCAACTTACATAAGATTAATAGGAGGGGAGATGTATAATATCTGGGCTTCCAGCTGTTGGGGAGTGCTAAACTTATTGACATTGAAGATAAGCTCAGATAAAAGAAATTCCATCCAAATGGAGAGAAAATACTTTAAAATAAACCTAATGCTAGCGACTAAATTAAGGCAGTAAATATATCTGTGGTTCCAGCTCATTTACTCTTATAGGGACTACAGATCATTATAATGAACAGTAGATTATTAACCACAAAGTGCCCTATGCATCACGAAGAATTTGAGCCACTTACTCTCCCACACCAAGGGAAATCCAGTCATCCCCAAAGCAAGGAAGCTTCCTTGCATTTGCTGGTTGGAGATAAGAAAAATAAAGAATATCTCAGGGAGGTTTGTACCAAGAAGTGAACTGAGTGGACTTGCCAGCCAAGGGAAAACAAGGGAAGAATTGATGAGTGACATTCTGAAGCTAGTTGGTGTGATGGTTTGTATATGATTGGGCCAGGGCACTATTAGAAGGCATGGCCTTGTTGGAGTGGGTGTGTCACTGGGCGTGGCTTTAATACCCTAGTCCTAGCTACCTGGAAGTGAGTTCTACTAGCAGCTTTCAGATGAAGAAGTAGAACTCTCAGCTCTGGCTGCATCATGCCTGCCTAGATACTAGCCTGCTCCTGCCTTGATGATAACGGACTGACTCTCTGAACCTGTAAGCCAGTCCTTATAGAAGTTGCCTTGGTCGTGGTGTCTGTTAACAGCTGAAAAACCCAAACTAAGAAGACAGTTGGTAAATGCAGGGAGTCCATCAGGTTCACTGGAAGTGTTTCCCCTCATGTTCCCTCTAAAGGAGATCCCAGAACCACACCCAGACTTAGGAAGAACTCATGAAGGTGTGCTAAGGTCAACAGTGTCAGCCTTGCTGGCATCTCAGCCTAGGCACAAGGTGAGGAATGGAGATGCCTCTAGATGATTGCTGTGACCAACCCTCAATACCCTCCAGTTGAGTGTTTCCAAGTGAGACTCTAAGCATCACAGAGAGAATTGCCACCTCTTTGATAACATGACTAAATTTCTGATCTCCCAGCTCTGCAGCACAGTGAAGTGAAGTCACTTAAATGCTATGAAATTTGGGTAGTTGAAGTGAGAGATAACAAGTATACTAAACATATACAGACACGCGCCAAAGGAGAGTTCATAGCACCAAGTTCAGTCTTAGCAAGGCCCCGTGGTGAAAAAGCTGGAGTAGAAGCTAGCGGTTCTACTGAATCTCAAGGTATACTGTATCACCTACAGCTCCTCAGGGCTGGAAAAGTGGCGGCCTCCTGCCTACATCTATAAAATAAAAGAATCTGATCTCTGTCATAGGGGAGTTTGAACATGGACTGTCCATAGGTGTTGGTCATTATTAACAGTATCACATACCAGGTGGTACCTATTCAGTGGCAGAGCATGGAGATGGGGGAATTGGATGGATTGGGGATGGGGGAATAGGATGGGATGGGGATGGGGGGTAGGATGGGGAGGGGATGGGGAGATAGGATGGGGTGGGGATGGGGGGATAGGATGGGGTAGGGGGTGGGGATGGCTTCTGCTTCCCAGACATAGCATTTAACATAACATCTACTGTTACTGTTTCAGCAACAGTAGAGTCACGTAATGGGCTTGCTCACGAGGCCTGGTAGTTTTATAGTGAGTTCGCCTTAAGTCAGAGTTTTAAACTCTTGTTTGAATTGTTGCCTACCGAGAAAGGCACACTGTGAGCCAGGCACATAGCATCTACCTATGTAAAGGCATACTTGGATGTTAAATAATCAGCAAGCCTCTAATACACACACTGCGCACTGACACTTTTCATTCTCTTGGACTGTTATTCTTCCAAACACATTACTTTGATTTCACAGTCTGCTAATAGATCAAAATGTACAAGTTCAAAGCCAAGCGGTAAATATTTTTTGTATAGTTTCTGCAGTGGTTCATCTTGGGTGCCAACTTGACGAGCCTAAAGGATGCCCAGAAAGCTGGAGGAGGGGTGAGTGTGTGGAATATGTGTGTGTATAGTGAGTGTGTGAGGTGTATGTGTGTGTATGTGTGGTGTGTATGGTAGGTGTGTGTGTGTGTGTGTGTGTGTGTGTGTGTGTGTGTGTGTGCATGAGCATGTGTGTGTGCACGTGTGCTAGAATCAGGGGTAGAGAAACTCACCCTCCTCAGCTTCAGTTGGCATCACCCAACCCATTTAGTTCCCACATGAAATCAGAGGAGGAGGGCAATGTCACGTTCTTCTTGAGCTGGGAAACCATCTTCTGTTGTCCTTTGACCATCAGCCCTCTGGTTCTCAGGCCCCCAGGTTTAGATTGGAACTAAACCAGCGGCTCTGCATGATCCATCCAGCAAATGACACACCGTGACCTCTCAGCCACCACAACCCCATGAGCAAATAGAATACCACCATCTTCTATGTTTCTGTCTTTGTGCCTTAGTCCTGACCTAGGCAGATTTCTTACAGTACCTTTGTTTTTTTGTTTTTTTGGTTTTGGTTTTTGTCTTATTCATCTAATTTCCCTCACTTTCTGTACATCCCACCCCTTCAGGACACCCAGCCCACTGTCTTTTCAGAATGAACAGCAGTTCTGCACTCTTTATAACCGAGGGGCCATCCTGTATAGTGGTGCAGGAGCTCAGGTGAATGAATGCCACTGTCTCTGCAAACCCAAGCACAGAGCAGGCTCCAGATGGGCTCTCTGGAGTTGATCCTGGAAAAGAAATACTAACCTGTATTTTTTTTTCTGCTTATGCTACGTGCGTGGGAAATGGTCAGTTGCTCCCAGTTGTTATATAATTATATGTTATCATTGATGGTGATGTAATTTAAGTGTCAGGGAAAGGGATTTGGCAAGCATCCCTTTCTTTGGCATCTCAAATAAACATGCCAGGCACTCACTTCTGTCATGTGCTCATCTTCTGGAAAGCAGCTTTCCTTTTTAACACCAGGACATTTAAAATCAAAGTCCAGAAAATGCCTCTCAATTAAAATTTTACACGGCCCGTTGCTGCGTGCCAGCATTGTTACCGCTTTTTGTTGCTGCCCATTATAAATAATGACCCTAGGACACATTTTGTAACCAGAGTCATTAACGAGCACACCATTCTGCGCACATGAAACAAACCATGCATCTGATAGAGGCGACATGCTGGAGAGTCTTTTTCCTGTCCCCACCCCTACAGAAAATGGAAATTTCAGAGAAATGTAAGTGGTAGCTGCAGTTTCTTCCGGGAGCCTCTCCATTTGGCTCTCAGTTTGGGAGCCATACTTGGGGTTGCTGTATCACAATGAAATGAGAATCTAATAGGAAGATATCTTGTCTTCATTCCATGGTTTCAGAGACAGAGAATGACCTTCTCTTCAAAGGTAATTTTATGATGGAATAGAAAAAGACCAGAGCTTGCATTACACAGACAGGATAGTGACTGCTAAGTCTGCCGTGTATTACAGTTACTGAGGCTGGGACGTCTTGCAGGACGATGCAGGCCTCTTGTCAGATCTGATGTAGCCTTCGTTTCATCACAACACAGTGGTAGATATCACACGATGTGACAGAGGAGGATAGACTCTTTCTTCCATGACTTGCTTTTGGTAGTGATGTTTTATGGGTGGTGTTTTATCACAGCAACAGAAAAGTAACTAAATCAAGGTTAGATTAGGTGATGAAGATGAGGCCCCTGTGATGGGATTCATGACTTTATAAGAAGGAGGAGGAAGAGGAAGAAGAAGAAGAGAAGGAGGAGGGGGAGTAGTGGACTAGCATACTTGCTTTACCCCTAGCTTTCTGGATAGATTCTCTGTCTATACAGTTTTCCCCAAGGTTATCAATTGCTCTTCATTATAATGTGTGAAGACTACCTGGAAAGTCATTTCCCTCTTGCACACATGTGTCACTCTCTGCTGTTAATGACAGCAAGAAGCCCTTTTCCACGCCATCAGATTGAGTGGACTAAAAAGCAACCATGTATAATACATCCAGGACTGAGCACCATCAGGACCATCAGGAGGGTCAACAACTGTACCAGCAGGTATTCAAGCCCTTCATGGTGTCTACC
This sequence comes from Mus pahari, assembly GCF_900095145.1. NCBI lineage: Eukaryota > Metazoa > Chordata > Mammalia > Rodentia > Muridae > Mus > Mus pahari. The sequence goes on along the minus strand of NC_034594.1, from coordinate 23,438,411 downwards.
TTCACAGGGCTGGATCCCCTAATTTCAACTCCTGTCCAAAGCTCTGTGGGACACAGGGAGATGGAGGGAAGGGAGGAATGGGCAGGAAGAGGAGGAGTGGGAGGGAAATAAAGCCTGGAGCTGAATTTACAAGTGAATAGGCTTGGTATGTGAATGAGTGAAGAAAACTTAAAACAAACAGTAAGTATGCTACATTAACTCCTGACCTCTGACATCAGCGAGGTGCTTTTCATGCCCTGCCCCATACTGAGGAGCTATTGGCAGTTGAGAGTTATTGGGGAAGGGAGGACCTTCTTTGAGAATTTCTTTCTTTCTTTCTTTCTTTCTTTCTTTCTTTCTTTCTTTCTTTCTTTCTTTCTTTCTTTCTTTCTTTTTTTTTGTTTTTTTTTTTTTGTTGTTTTTCGAAACAGGGTTTCTCTGTATAGCTCTGGCTATCCTGGAACTCACTTTGTAGATCAGGCTGGCCTCGAACTCAGAAATCTGCCTGCCTCTGCCTCCCAAGTGCTGGGATTAAAGGTGTGCGCCACCATGCCCAGCTGAAAATTTCTTAAAGAAGCTTTCCCTGGTTTATGGATGGCCCCACAGCCATGTACATATGAACAACACTAATAGGACTTAGTGAGTTATTAAAAATAAAGGAGGAAGAAAAAGAAGAGGAGAAGGAATAAAACTTTGAGAGGGATGTGTTGAGAGGATTTAGAGAAAGTTGCAGGGAGAATGGAATGGATATAATATTATTTCACACATACACACACACACTATATCTATATCTATATATCACTATATATCACTATATATCATATAAAATATTATATCTATGCATATGGATATAATATGTTATATATATATATATAATTTTCAAAGAATAGGATAATAAAGCACAAAATAAACCATGACTTGAAAGAAAATGACAAAGGAAAACTTTGCTAAAGGCCTGAGCTTTGGTGAGTGTCCTGGGTCACTGACCGGAGAAATGTCATGAGACTGAGAAGAAGAACATAAGGTTCTTGGAGGCAACAGGTCACATGTGGGTGGGAATGACTGTGAAGGGTGAAGAGTGCAGTGCCAACATCAGAGGTTAGTGCTGTTATAGGACATACTGGCCTCTGACCAATGCCTTTTGGTATTAGTAAATGTTCCTAGAAGAAGGTAGCAGTAAAACTTTCCTCAAGCGGGAATTTCTGGTTTCATTGGAGACTCAGTTGTGCCATGTGATATTTTTCTGGAAAGTGTCTTATGAAAGAATGTTTTGCTGAAGCAGACAAGTGATGCTTTTCTGGAAGCTTTCTGGTGAAAGGGCATGTGAGGTTTTGCTGGAGCGGATGCTTGAGCAGACACATACTGGGAAGTGTAATGCAACAGACAGTAGACACCTCTTGCATTGCCTTGCTTTCTTTGCTGATCTTTGCTTGTGATGACTTCATACAGAGTAACACACCAAAGAACTTCTGGTGGTGTTCTGGCTGCTTCTTGTCACTCCTACAGACCAGCGCCCATTGGTGGAGCCTCATAGTTTCTTCTGGATCGAGCCATTGCTACTGATTCATGTTTGGTGTTTTGCTGGTGGACTGGACTGCTAACAGTGAAGAATGGAATCACCCCAAAGAACTATTTCTAAACAGGTCCACAAACCCCGTTTCCTATTAACCTTTCCTTCCCCTGCCTCTGGTGGATAGTGGGCTAGAAGGGAGGTTGAAGTGCTAAAGAACCCCTATTAAAGGAGGTTTTGAAAAATCTAAACCAACACTTTCCTATTGAGAATCATCACACTAAACAACCGAATTGACAGAATGACTCACTCACTGTGATAAGCCTTTGTCACTATCCCATTGGCAGCAGGGTGACCACCATATGCAAGTAGCCATCGATGATGGTCAGTTGTTTTTAAGTATCTTATATTCCTTGGCAAGTTCATTCATTGTATGCAATGTAACTTGGTTCTATCCACCTCAACTTCCAACCTCTCACACCCCCTACCCAGCTCTCCCACCCTAACCCATCACCATATCACTGTCATAGCCTTTCCCGTTTTGTCTCCCAGTCCTACTGAGTTCAATTATTGCTACCCCCTAGAATGCTGACTGATCTTTTGGCTTCCTCTTGTGCAGCTAATCGTAACTGCAGTAGCTCTTGAGTATAACTGTGTGGTGGTTTGAATTTTCTTGACCCAGGGAGTGGCACTATTAGGAGGTGTGGCCTTATTGGAGTAGGTGTGGCCTTGTTGGAGGAAGGGTATCACTGTTGGGGGTGGGCGATGTGACCCTCCTCCTAACCTGTCTTCTAGTGGCTTTCAGATGAAGATATAGAACTCTCAGCTCTGCCTGCACCATGCCTGCCTGGATGCTGCCATGCTCCCACCTTGATGATAATGGACTGAACCTCTGAACCTGTAAGCCAGCCCCAATTAAATGTTGTTTATATAAGAGTTGCTTTGGTCACGGTATCTGTTCAAAGCAATGAACCCCAACTAAGACAAAATGCCACGTCATGTCCAGCAGACAGCATCTCAGAGTGCTGCTCCCTTCCCTTTCATTCTTATATTCTTCCCACTCCCTTGCCTTGCTCTTCCCTGAGGCTTATGGGAGTTTACAAATATGTCCCATCGAGGGCTGACTACTCCAGACTCTTGTTATCAGCACTTTGACTGGTTATGAGTTGCTGTATCAACTGCTGCCCATTTTAGAAAACAAACTTCTCTGGCCAAGACTGGGATCAGGAGTAATTCATAAATATTTAGAAAGCAGCTTGATCCTGTTTCATTTAGCAAAACAAAAGTTAATCTCAATTGGAGATCAGATTGAGATATGCCCAGGAGACTAAGGAGGCCCACATCAGAGGCCATTTTCAGAAACTATGAGGGCTCTGACTTAAGGAATGGTTTGTTGTTGTTGTTGTTGGATTCATTTCACAATATAGCCCAATCATGACAATCCACTGAATGTAGTGTTGGTAGGCATAGAACTATGAAAAGTATGACCTGGCTAGAGCCAGGTGTGGGTGTGTTTTGCCTTGGCTCTATCTTGCTGCTGCTCTGCTCTGCTTCTGTCTGCTATAATGTAAATGTTCTGCCATGCTCTCCACCTTGAGGATGGAAGACTGAGAAATCTTGAACAAAATGAAACATTCCTTCTTTAAGTTGTTTGCATCAAGGTGATAAGGAAGTAACTGACGCCGTGGTGGCCGAGCATCAAGGTGAAGGCTGCCCCTCAGCCCAGCAGCTCAGAGTCCCATTACCAAGGCTGAGCTTGCTACTATCTCTGCCAAACGACGACCAAACGATTTGTTCTAATCTGACTAAAGCACAAACCAAAAATAAATGTTCAATTGGGCCCCACTCCCCAAAGAATACAACCGGTCACATGGTGGCAAGATAACTCCACCCATCTTAACAAGAAGGACAGGTTTTTAGGGTAAGATGGCATCAAGAACATCTTCTAAAGCCTAGCATAATGTTTGATTCACGAGTGATTCAGTATGAATCCTGTCACTTGTCATCTGGGGTCTTGCTGTCTTTGGGGGAAATTGTACAGTTTTCCCAGAGACAGTAAATTATTCACCTGTGAATGTAAGTTTTGAATGCAAACTAACCAATTCAGAGCCCATGTCTACAACTACCTCCTATGTGGGGTGTTCACACTCTGGGTCACTTACCATAATCATCACAAGGTCAGACACCAGACAACTAGTGACAATCCCTACACCCCAAAGACCATGGAAACCACCCTACTCAGCCATGGGAAAACCTACAATAAAGTTTGTTCTTAGGTTTTCCACTCTTCCATATTCCCAACAGATTCTGATACTTCCCCATGCCACCACCATGGTATGCCCTCCGCTTGGGAACACTGATCAACTATCAGTTGATCTCTATAGCCTTTCTATTGTAGTATGTTGGTCTTATCCAACGTAGACAAGAGTTAAAACTTTATTATTATTCTTTTGTAAAACATTAACTTGTAATAATTAATCAGGTATAATAGATTATGTATAATTTTACACATGCACACCATATGCACTGACCACTCTCCTCTCTTTCCTCCCTAACATTCCATCCTCCCTCCCACTTCCCCACAGATCTCTTTTTTCACATTCATATCTATTCATTTTGCTTTGTGAGAGGCTGGGATTAACCAAGGCTACTGTGTTCCCTGAGTTTGGAGCTGTCCCTTGGAGCCTGGTGGACTTAGCCATGGGTGAACAACTAAACATCCTGTCTCCTGTCTTGGTGGCACATATTTTGATCCATATATGTGATGGGTCCTGATCAACAAGAGCAATTAGCATTTCTTTGTTCATGTCATTTCCCTCTTTAGAGCCTTTGAGGTCCTCTCTACAGTTCTGCAACAAAGATTACATGTTGCTGTGAACCACAGTCAGCACCGTACTGCAGAACGTTCAGAACTCATCACGACAGACCCCAGATGGCATCAGACTCAATGGCTTGTTTTACAGCAAAAGAGGCAGCGAGTCTGTAACCATGGAATCCACTGGTTCTATAAGTCAGTTCCCTCTGGGGGAGAGAAGGGAGGTCTGCTAATGTCCTGGAGGAATCACAGGAGCCTAAGCGGGAAACGAGAAGTTCTGTGAGAAACAAAGAGGCATGTGCTCTGCTCTAAGGCAGCCCCTGGCTGGTGGCATACACAGCACAAACAACTCATTGCCCCTGTCAAGGCCACTACAGTTGTCAAGTGTGGCGAGAAGCTCCCCATCTGGGGATATAGAGAGGTGGAACATGAGAACAAAGTCACGCACTCCACAGCTCCCGGCTGGGTGGGACGCCGCTTTGTGGGGTTTTATGCAATTCTATCTGATTACCTTGTTTTGACCAACTGGTGTGTTCTGCTCCCATTACCTTGCCTCTTTCCCCCCATTGGGAAACCCTCGAACCCAGAGCTCTAGAGAAGCCTTGTCTTCCTCACGTCAATGCTGACCTCTCAGATCCTGCCTTAGGGGGAGGGCAGCCTGTGTACACAAATAAAGATGGCTGACTTTAATTAACGTGGCCATGATGATTTGGGTTGGTGGCCTTTCTCCTCTCATTTTTTAGGATTAACAGAGGATGCTGACCTTACGTGACTGGAAGCCACCCAGATGATCGTCATTTCAATTGAAGTAACTTCACCAGCTCTGTGTCCAAATACTATCACGTTCGTTCGGGGGATTTCATTAAGTAAGGATTTCAATATGTAAATATTGAGCACACACAACTCAACCTTTACATCGTCTAACGAGCATCTTGATCTCCAAGCCCTATCTCAGCATCTGCTTTGAGAAAACTCAGCTTGAGGTAGTAGAACAGTGAGCCCCGAGTTCCAAATGTCTTAGCCTGATCTCGGCTTACGTTTCTCCTCTTTTGGTCTTCTCCATGGCTCTCCCTGTCCCTGCACCTCGATGAGTACACACACCATCTCCCCAGAGAGCAAACAGTCAAGAATGTAGCTTTAGTTTATTGAATTAATATTAATATCCATGTAGCTCCTAGTTGGTCTGTTCTTCATTCTGTTACAGACACCTTAGCTCCTCTGCCATCAGCTTTTGCATGGATGTTTGTGCAGCATCGCCAGCAGCCTCCCTGTCTCCAGGCATGACCATGTTTAATTCATTTCCTGACTTCGGCCCTACTGATCTTCCCGAAGAATTCTGCAACAGGATGCTTTCCTAATATTAAATTGCTCTGTTTCCCCTCCCTGTACCTGATGTAGTCTCCTCTTGAATTGAGTTGGTGGCAGCCAGAGCTGGAATGAGAGGCTCCAAATGCCCAGAGGTAGAAGGCTTCGCTTGGGTTTACATGACAATGAAATATTTTAAGTTCTTGCAAGGGATGTGTTCTTTTCAACTTGACTGGGATGGGTAAGAAATGGTGCAGGGGTTTCATTTCCTTCGGTGTCTCCAAAGCATTCATTCGCACGTCAATCATCCAGAGCCAGGTTGCGTCCTGAGCTCAAGACCCTGCTTAAGTCCTGCTAAAGACCCAGGGGCAGCAGATTTCCCACCCAGAGGACAAGGCAGGGCTTCTGAAGATGCCAGGAGGGACATGGAGGAACATCCTTAGGAGAGAGCACAAGATAGGACACAGGGGCCAGGAGGATGGGGGGGCTTCAGCTTAAGGCCTGACCTACCCGGGACCCTCCCCTCCTGGAACTTACAGAGAGTGTTAGAGGAAAGGTCAGGATGGGGTGGAGTCTCCATCCTTCAAGCAGAGTTTCATGGGCTAACCTCTCCTTCCTTCCCTCCTTCCTCCCTCTGCCCTCTCTTCTTCCCTCTCTCCTTTCTTATTCTCTCTCCAGTATGTTCCTCTTTCTTCCCCTACCCACCCTTTCTTTGCCTCTCTTTCTCTCTTTCTTAATCTCTTCTTCTTTTTTTCCCTCCTCCTTTCCCTTCATGCTTTAGATAACAATGTGTGAATGTTGACCTTTCTTTAGTTTAGAGCTGACCATGCAAATTTTCTACCAATATCCTTCAATTCTCTTCGTGTGTGTGTGTGTGTGTGTGTGTGTGTGTGTGTGTGTGTGTGTGTGATGGATGTCAGGGCAGGGGTATCCACAACTCTGGCTACAAAGAAAGAGCACAGGTGAATGGTGGCTTTGCAGTTTCACAGTAGACTATGGGACCCAGGTGAGTGAACCTGGGAAGAACTCTTGTGGTGTCTGCCATAAAGCTACTGATTTGTTCTTTCTTTGACTTATGTAGTCCCTGGACAGGGTGCAACATGGCCAGTTGCACTCATGAGCTCACACCAGCTGAGGACCACGCCAGTCAACAGCACACCATTGGGGGGGAGGGGCTTATTGATCCCCACCCTTAGCTGAGAAGCTATTGACTCTTGTTGGCCTTGCTGTGAGTCAGCTTTCTTTAAAGGTTTGGCTCCTGCTCTACTGGGTGGCCCTATCTCCATGATTATATGGGTAACACAAGTTGTACTCTGCAGGTTATTATAAATAAATAAATAAATAAATAACCAGGAAGTTGGGAGGTGGAGGTGGGGCAGATCTAGAAGAAGTTAAAGAGAAGAGTACAGGATTGGAAGTGTAATGATCAACATACATTGTATGCTCTCTGAAAGAATTAGTAAGTTATTTATATATATATATATATATATATATATATATATATATATATATATTAATTATATCACACACACACACACACACATATATAGGTAATAACAACTAATCTTTTATTTTTTAAAACTTTTTATTGAGTCCTCATGGATTTTACATCATGTTCCCCAGTCCCACTCATTTCCTGGTCCCTCCATATCTACCCTCTGCCTTTGCAACTTTCCCCCAAAAGAAATATCCTTTCACCCATACAGTTTTTCTTGCAGTTGTTTACGGCAGTGAGCCATTGGTCTGGTTCGAGGCTTCTGGCTTCTGTTACACTATAGTTAATACTGGTTCCTCACTGAGACTCATCTCAGATATCATGTTGTTGTCCTCTATCATGGAGATCCTGCAGTGTTGGTTCTGGAGGAAGAGCCCCTTCACGTGCCCCAGAATTTCATAGGTGAGGTAGATGTTGGGGCGAACCAACTCAAAGCCCTGGATCTGGGCATGGGTGGCAGCTGAGTAGGTCAGCCCACTGAGGGCAGGTGGAGGGCAAGCAGGGCCAGCTCTCCCGATCTCCCGCTCTTGTGGTGGCTTTTCCTGCATTCACAACCCCAGAGCCAGCTCCGCTGTGCTGCCCCGGTCAGGTGCAAGGCTGAATCTCTCAAGTGCTTCAGCTGGCAAGGGGCAGAGCCAGCTAATCTGCTCTCATGCCCTGGGGCCAGCTCTCCAAAGCTGCTCAGGTAAGGGACAGGCAAGCTCTCTGTGCAAATAATCTTTTAAAGAGTGGCTAACACTTTTGCTAACAGCTGACCCTCAGCACTGCCTAGGACAGTAGACTAGAAGAGGAAGCCTTTGGCTGGGAAGCAGCAATCTTTGTGTCACAAACTCCTTTCTGGTACTGGCAGCAAAAGTTGTCATTGCAGCCAAGACAATAAGTCACGCACAGTACCCAGGATGGCCTGGGAAGGGCAGGATTCCAATGCTTTGGGAAAGAGGGTAAGAAGGTAAGCAGAGACCATGGGTCTCGTCAGTGTATTCTCTGCTGAGGAGCCTGTCCTGTCCTCTGGGGTTAGATATTGCTGAGCAGTGCTGCCGAGGGCAGCAGCTCAGGCCTTCCCAAGTAGGCATTTAGCCATTGGCTCTGCCCTTTTGCCTGTATTGAATTGCTCGAATATTAAACATTTGCATAATCAAATGTAAATACAACCCTGAATTTGGAAGTCAAATATAAAAGGATTCTGGGTTTGTATCATTTTACATTATCCAGGCTTCTGCTTCCATCCGCAAGGATGAATAAATAAGAGTTGTTTGAAACCAAAACGATTTTCTGGGCAAGATGGAATAATGTGTTAAAATGAAGAAAAGGGGGGAAAAATCCCCCAGAAAGATGAAAAGATTTTTGCCCAGGATTGAGCTAGGAGAGATAGAATCTGCCCGTTACTTTCCGCTTGTATCGCCTTCTACTCTCAAGGTGATAACAGGGAGTGCAGGTGCCACTGAAGCAAGGCAAGCAAAGATGAACAAACACTGCCCATCAGTTAGCCCCAAGCCAGGCCCACTCCAGCCCTGGCCCACTCCAGCCCTGGCACTGACCTCTGCATGCACGAGATGCCAACCAGGTCTCCAGGGCTTCAGATTCCTCTTAATAACTTAATCTATTGAGAAAGAGCTAGCACAAGCCAGCCCACGTGTTAATCCACACTAAGGAGATTCTGTACTTTTGCCTTCTCTTTCCATTTTTGGAGAAGAGTAGACATTTTATAGACTGAGGACTTTTCAGAGCCTTCTGGAATGGGGAGAAAAGATTCATTACAGAGGGAGATCTCTTCTGACAACTTGGTATTTCTTGTCTTGGATTCTCTAAGAAGTCCTAAAACCCATTTGTTAAAAATATTTTTTTAAATAACATTTTTTTTTTTTGCAAAAATTACTTCTAGCTTTTAATTGTATATCAGCCTTGGTGAAATGCACCGGGTGCTTGGGTTGGAGGCAGGGGGTGAAGTGGTGTTTTAAATGGGCTACTTGGGATTTGCCTGCTACTCTGAGAAAGAAGACTGCTTTTTAAACTGTGAAATATGTCTGCACACAGACACACATAGCTTAACAACTGTCTATGGATGGGGTCACTACTCCCCCCAGCTCCGGATCCCATTGTGTGCTCAGTCCCTCCTCCACACCCATAACTTCCCTGGCTTCCATTTTCTTGCATGTTTCATACCTGTTGACTTCCTAGATATGGACCCCCTACTTAAAGACATGTTCCTCTGTCCTCCTTTCTCTGCCTCTCTCATTATGGAACATGAGATTTTTGTTTCAGTATTTTATAAAAACCATTTTCAATGTCTTCACTGCCCTAAGAGTACTAGAGAAAGTCTAGCTGGCTGGCGTCTTATTACTAGGAGAACCCACCCACACTGAACAGCTTACAAAAATAGTAGGCTTACTTTGGTCCGTGGCAATGACCACACTGTTTCCAAGTAATGGTGTAGGTGACACATCATAATACTAGCATCTGGTGGTGTGAATCTCCTCAGTTCATACCTGGGAAATGAAAGGGGGGAAGTGGAGCAGCCTCCAAGGCCACACAGTTCCCTTTGATGGCACACTCGCAGTGACTTGAAAATCTCCTTAACGGTTCTACTGGCTGCCAATAGTACCATGGCTATCAGCCATGTCTTTGACACGGGGTGGGGGCTGGGGGTCCTTTGGAGAACACTAAAGAACCAAGACACAGTTTTCTTAGCCACAATTCTCTTCTAAGACCTTCTGCATCATTTTTACTAATCCTTTCATCTTTTTTCAAAAGTCAACTTTATTTTAGAGAATGAAGCATATTCATTCTGACTATAAAGACATGTTTGTTCTGACAAAGTACAAAGTAGGTACCTGTATGACCGTTGTCACCCTTGAGATGTGGAGTTTCTGTCATCCTTAAGATTAATCTTTTAATTTTTTTATGTGTGATGTGTCTGCATGGATATGTATCATTTGTGTGAGCTGCCTGCAGAGGCCAGAGAAGATGTTGGATTCCCTACAACTGTAGTGACAGGCAGTTGTGAACCACCAATACAGGAGCTGAGAACCAAACTTGAGATCACTGGAAGAGTAGCAAGGCTTTAACCACCAAGCCATCTCTCTAGCTTCTCGAGTTTCAACTTACTTGAATTAGTAATTTTAGGGGGGGGGTGTTCTGCCCCATTCTATCCTATTTAGCTTCTGAGTAAATGATGCAGAAACACCAGATTTTATTAACAAGTTAAGCAGGTTCTGAGATACTCTAACCTGACTGGTCTCTAATTATCAGGTAAATGCCCCATTACTTGCCAGCGGAGTCTTGTTCTGTTCTGTGTGTCTTCAGGGTGAGCTTCTCTTGGCCACGTGTTCATGGTCCATCCTGCTTCACGATGACCTCCTTCTCCTCTCCTTTGCCCTTTTCTCTCCTCAGGGTCCCTACCTGAGATCTCCTCACTCAACCCAACATTCTGCCTTCCTCTCTCCCCTGCCCAGTCACAGGCTCTAGCTTTTTATTACTGATCAGGGTTTATTGGGGAGCATTCTGTATACCACATTGGTCAATACAATGCCCATGTCCAGACTGCAATCTGATCTTGGCATACAGAACGGGTCATCTGAGCACACAGTACACAAAACCAATCCCCAAATCTCCTCTTTTTAGTCCAATAAGGGTTCTTTCTCTTACAACAACAAGCTATATGCAATAAGAACAATTATGAAAACTATCACGCAAGAATCACATTCACAATGTCCAGTCCATTCATATTTGGTAGCTTAGGAGAAAATACTCTTTTATCTACTCTATCCTGGTGAGTTCAGAGTTCTGTACCTAAATTATTTTCTATCATAATTTGTATTGCCAATCTAAAAACATTTTATACCTAAAATATTTTCTTAAATCCTAAACAACTTAAACTTGTGAGACTGTAACTATTTAGTCTTCAATCCCATCAGAGACTTGAGAAGGAATAAATATTACCTGAGTATGCAGAATGTACAGAACAAGCAGCTTCCTAAACTATACAGGTGACAATGATAGTTGGCTGCCTGAAGAATCCTCCCAAATTTTTCTGTAATGTTGGAACATCTGTCTTCCGCCTTCTGGCCCAGAGAATCTGAGAGACTTTTTGTGAAGCAAGAATTGTAAGGGTTTGTAGTGCTTGGCAGTTGACTTTCCTATATCTCATGATTTTGTCCATTTTGGACAGCATATTGTCAGCAGTTGAAGTCAGGGCGGTTTCTTGCCCAGTGGCTAGTTTGCCACACTTTAAGCAAATTCCATATGAGGTTCTTTGATGCTCATCATCGTTGAATGAGGGCATTATCAGGAGCTGACACATCTCATTGTCAAAAAAGCCTTAAAATAATAAAATACCTTTAAATGCCATATTCTGTGGTTCTCTGAGTTTTTTTTGAAGATCATCTATTTATTATCTGTCTATATTATTTTGAATAGGCAAACATTGCTATTTACAACCTAGGAAATGTATTTCTACAATAAAGTAGACTAGTATTTGACATGACTATGAGTTTGATTGACTAACGACTAACTTACACTATTTAATTATCCTGAACTTTGTGATAGCAGCTTTCAAAAGGGCTGTTTAAAACATATATACATAGTATGTTATAACAAAATATAACCTTAACATGTATTCATATAAAAAGTACATACCAAATATAAAATATTTGGTTTGTTAATTTCCTTTGGTCTAGAAGTAGATTTAATAATCCAACCTTTTATTCTAGTATTTTTATAAAATTATAACCTTAAACTGTATTAATATACAAAGTCTATAACATGTATAAAATATTTGGTTATAGAATGCTCTTTGGTTTAAATTCAATAATCTATCATTATTTTTATTTATCTTATATTATTCCTTTTTTCTTTTTTTATTGGATATTTTCTTTATTTACATTTCAAATGTTATCCCGAAAGTTCCCTATACCCTCCCCCTGCCCTGCTCCCCTACCCACCCACTCCCACTTCTTGACCCTGGTGTTCCTCTGTACTGGGGCACATTTTGGTCTTCCTTCTTCTTGAGTTTCATGTGTTTTGCAAATTGTGTCTTGGGTATTCTAAGTTTTTGGGCTAATATATACTTATCAGTGAGTGCATATCAAGTGGCTTCTTTTGTAATTGAGTTATCTCACTCAGGATGATGAAAGGAGTTACAGAGACAATGTTTGGAGCTAAGACGAAAGGATGGACTATCTTATATAATTCCTATATCCCCCTTTTCTTTCTTTCCAACCCTTCTCCCTTACAAAAGAAAGAAAGAAAGAAGTATTGAAGGAAGAAAACAAAAAAGAAAGATCCCCAAGTCTAACCCCACCCCCCCCCCCCCCCCCCTTTTTTTTTTTTTTTTTTTTTTTGGTTTTTCGAGACAGGGTTTCTCTGTATAGCTCTGGCTGTCCTGGAACTCACTCTGTAGACCAGGCTGGCCTTGAACTCAGAAATCCGCCTGCCTCTGCCTCCTGAGTGCTGGGATTATACCTTGTTTCTTCCCTGACCAAGACCAATTACAACTTGTAACCAACCTCCCTCTTAATGATGATAGCCCATCAAACAACTAAAAGCAGTCCATCCCTCCTTTTGGGAAATGGGGCATCATTCTCTTAAAATTACTTCCTACTGTTTTGGGGGTGATGTTTCCTTTTGGAGGCCCATGAAAATCGGGATATAGGCCAGGCTTAAGAAGGCTAGGTGTAACATTTGTTGTCCAGTCTCTGCATGCCATCAAAGTACAGGGCTTAAATGACATCCTGGTTGGCACCGTCTATAAGTCTGGACCAATTAGGGACAGCAGCTTTCTTTGAAGCTGTCCTGGATGCAGATTTTTGAGGAAACGGCTACTGAGGTAGACTGAGGTAGAATCAAACAGGATAGTGGAATAAATATTTCTCAGCATCTCAGCATCCCTGAGGGTGATTCCTGTCAGGGTTGCTTTCCTGGTTTGGGTTGTTGTTGTTGTTGTTTTGTTTTGTTTTGTAAACTTTTACAGGTAATATACTTTCCTGCACTAACATAATTACAGAATGTAATTCAGCACAATTCAGTTAAACATGATTTTCTGCTTTCTGCTTGAGCAGGTAAGGCATCTGTCTTTCTTTATAAGTTAGTCTGGATTGTATAATCAAACTGTAATTTAATTTTCTATCTATGCCATTTGAAAGAATGACTTGACAAGTCTTGAGGATTCTGTAGCCAGCAAGATGTGTTAGCTATGCTTATCTAAGTTCTGGCTGGAAACACTTTCATTTCTCAGCCAATCCCAGAGCTGGCAGTCTTGGATCCCATGTAAAGGGATCGGTGATACAAGTTACCTGTTTTATTGCTCTTCATATTTTCCTTCTGTCTGCAGCCAAGATCAACCCCAACACTTAATTGTGCCTGTTTTGGTAAATTCTTGCTATCTTAGATTCTTAACAAAGCACCATATAACCAACACAACGTATAGAGGGAAGAATGCACTGGGGCTTAGAGTTCAGAGGGTGAGTCCATGGTTGTCATGGTGATGAGTTGGGCAACAGATTGCTAGACATGGTATGCAGCAGCAGCTGAGAGCATCCAGCCTTATTTGCAAATCAGAGGCAAAGAGAGGTAATTGGAAATAGCATGAGATTTTGAAGTCTCAAAGCCCAATCCCAATGGCACACTTCCTCCAACAAGACACCTTCAAATCCATCCCAAATAGTTCCACCAATGGGGGAACCAAACATTTAAATATATGAACTTGGGGGGGGGGGCGTTCTCATTCGAATTACTAGCTTCACTCCAGTGACTGCCTTGTGTTGTTTTGTGTCTGCTAATTTTTCATTTTCTATATTTTTGAGGTTTCCTGCATTGAGGAATGTACCGTGGCTGAACACTCTTTATTTCTAAGTAGCAATTATGCTGGAGGCATTGCAAGCTCACATAGCAGTGATCATTTTGAGTTGCTTCCAGTGTGACCTGGGAATTAAGCCTCTATGAAACGTGAATACAAACAAGTTTTGTGTAGACATGCTTTCATGTCTTTGGGATATGAAAAAAACAAAAAACAAAAAACAAACAAACAAACAAAAAAACAAAACAAAAGGCATCTCTAAGCTTTGCTGACAGGTCTGGAGAAGGTGGTCACCCTAGAGGGCAGTTTTATAGCATCTCACATGCATTCACACAGCTGAGCAGTTGCACTTGTGGAATCCCAGGAGGAATGGAGATTGGTGCCTGTGCAAATCTATGCACATGAGCAAGCTTCCGTTGTTCTCAAGCTGGAGGAAAAGATATTTTAAACTGGAGATACGAAATTGCCATAAATCAACTAAGGGATGCCGAGAGTGGAGGAGTAGTCTCCCCCAAGGAAGAACTCACTGACTGGTTATCAAGTACCAGATGGTTAGCCCTGCAAACATACACACAGACCCAACAGGTTATATTTAAGAATATATATTTATATACATATATGCATGTACCAACAATTATGAAAAACAATTTATGAAAAACAGAGGCCATGAAATTGAAAGAAGCAAGGAAGGGCATTTAGGAGGGCTCAGGGGGAAGGAGAAATGATGTAATTTTACTATAACCTCAGAAAAATAAAGAACGCAAACTTGGGTGGGTATGGAGGTTGTGAGGGTCTGGAAGGAGCTGAGGAGGAAAAGAATATGATCAAAATATATTGTATAAGTGAAAATATATTGTATAAGTGTTTCTTAGATGATAAAATAACAAAGAAATGGCTTTAGTTTCTTCATTCCTTGCACAAATAACATTCCCATACTTAAATAAATAAGGCTAATAGGTAGCCTACACTTTCCATGAAATTTGTTCCTGCTCTGCAAGCAATGCAAATGGGCAGACAAGATCTTGCGCGAGAAGAGTTTTCCATTTAATATATTAATAGCTAAGAAGATTTCCTAATACTTGAAATACCATTTGGGAGAAAGAGGTAGAGAAATCTCTCTGGCTTAAGTACAGAGGCCGAGAGCCCCGCAGTTCCTCCCCAAGGTACTCTCATTACCTCTTATCACCAGGATGAATTGCCAAAAATTACCTCTCAGCTTCATTTCTTGTTTCTCATTTAAAAAAAAAACCATAAACTTTACATTCTACTTATGCTAATGCTTTTAAATAGCCTTGCTACCTTGCATGCACGCTATCAAAACATTATATGAATTTGTCTCAGTTAACTTCAGGTGCAGAGAGCTACATGCACACTAGGGTGAGCTTAACTGCTGTGACTCCTGAGCCCCTGCACTCTGAGGAGCCTGGGCTTCTAAGAGGTGTGACGTTTATTTGCCTTACCACCATGACTTAGTGGTGCGGAAGATGGTGGAGGAGAACGTACTGAAGGAAAAGGGTCTAGCCTGTGCCTTCTTTGTGCTCAAACCAGAAATATTTCTCTTTTCATAACATCAAAGATTTTGAGGTCAACTTCCTACACACCAGGTACTGGACTAAGCATTTTTTTTTTAATGTAATAAAACTGTCCAGTTTATTTCTTAAGAAAACCCTTTGAAGTAAATAGTACAGTACTAGCATTTCACAGAGAAGGGAATGAGGCATAGGAAAGCACATGCCTCGTCTAAGAGCCTGACAAACATGGTGGCTGGGATTCAGATCAAACAGTTGAGACCTTGGTGCCTGCTATGCTGCCTCTCAGTTGAACGAAAGCGTAGATGATAGATCATGCGTGGATATGTGTGAATCAACCAATACCTGTGTCCAAAGCTACACAGGGTCCAGTCTGTACGTGTTGCTCTCTGCTCTCATTCCTGGCTTGGCACAGACATTTTCATTAGCTCCACAGTCAGTGTAAGCAATTTCTTCAGGCTGGGAGGCAGGCATTTTGTGGGGTGTGTGTGTGTGTGTGTGTGTGTGTGTGTGTGTGACCACTAACTTGCTGACATTTCAGGAAAACTGCTGCCCTGTGTACTCATCTGTAAACAAGATCACTCACCTAGCATGTCTTTTAGTCCCCAGTGCCATGCTTCTGTGTGCACTAGTGAGAATTTGTCAGCTAGAGTAGAAGTCTGTCCCTGGATTTAAGGCAGTTTTGGGGAAGGAATGAGCACACATGCGTTTCCTCTCCCCAGAAAGAGTCACACAATGCGTATAATAAGTTGTCATCCTGATGGAGTGTGGAACACCAAAGTCCAGCTTGGTGAACCAGTGAGTTTAATGGGGTCACTCAAAAGAGTATGGGTGCGGGATAACTTTGAGCACAGATGCTCAAAGGCATCTGCCTGACCCGAAAGCCCACCCCAGAATGGGAAACGCTTCCACCCTGACAGAAGCCTCAGAACTGGAGGTCTTTACAGGCAAAGGACCCGGAGGTAGCTCCATATCCTCTCCAACAATTGTCACTTGTTTATATAACCCGAGGAAGGGTCTTATGAATCTTCTAAGTTTCAGAAGCATCCTGAGACTTGCAGATTGGGTATTTCCTGAGCCTCGTAAATTCCATTTACTTTTGAGGTTTTAAGAATCTCCCTCCAGGGTGAAATGTTTGAAGGAAAAATTGCTACACAATACTTCACTCTTTCCTTTAGTTCTTACAACCTTTTCTAACATCTCTTATCAATGTTACCCTGAGCCTTGGAGAGGATGATGTATATGTCTTATGTGTCAATTTCCTCCAGTGACCAACTGAGGATGGTAGTAGCAATAATTTATGGGTATAACCAGAAATATTTACGTTCATTTAATACAACAACAGCACTGGCCTTCCAATGGGGCCTTTGTGACCTCCCTACCTGTGAGTTTCTGGTCTTACAGTTCTGGATGTACTGGAGGACAGACTCTTAAATCTAATCAGAAATCAAATGATCACATCCATAAAAGTCATTCCACTAAGGCACTTGTAGGCACATCTTGTCTGACACATCGTTACTATAGCATGCTGTGTCTACAGCTGATCAGGAATCTTGATAATTCTCTGCCAACTGACCACTTGCACATAGGATGGCTCTTTTAGCTCAGGTCCAGCCAGCTTCCTTCATATCTTGAAGCTAAAATGTGTGAAGGATTCAGCAACAGGGAATTACTACCTTGTTCTAGTGTATGGCCAAAAGCATTGACAATGACTTTTAGGATTGTGGGGCCTCAGAAACATCCCTGGTCAACAGCTCACTGGAAGGTAGCTCACTTCTCGAGTGGGATTTTTACCTAATCACCTATGGTTCCTCTCTTTTCTCTCCACAGAGAGTGCCTTTTAAAAACTCCTTAATTGCTGCCTCACTGCTCTTTTGGGTGCTTTTACAAATCTGTAAGACATTCAAGATTTGCCATCGTGTAATGAAACCTTCCTTACAAGGGGTCTCTGCAGGTCTGCCATCATCTGTTTCAAGTAAGTGCCAGTTGGTTTGGGTTGGCTAAGGGAATACTAAAAAAGAAACATTAGTAAAGCCCAATACATAAATACACATAAACACATACACACACATATCCATATATATATATATGGATATATATATATATGTATATATATGTATATATATATATGCTTCTATTAATTGTTTAGCAAAAAAAATTAATTTGAGCATAACAGAGTGAACAAGAAGCACTACCCCACCTCACCATCCAAAATCCACAGACATTGTTTGTAGGTGGTTTGTCTGCTCATTCTGCAGTGCCACCTCAGGGTCACTGTGAAAACTCTACACTACCAATGGTTCAGCAGGGTGCATCTGAAGCTGCTCAGCCCAGCTGGGGCCATGAGGGAGAGACCACACCCTTTGCGCTGGTTACTTCTTGTCAACTTGACCCAAGCTAGAGTCATCTGAAAGCAAGGAACCTCAGTTGAGAAGATGCCTTCTTAAGATCAGACTGTAGGCAAGCCTGCAGGGCATTTTCTTACATAGTGATTGGTTCGGGAGTAACTAGCCCATTCCGAGCACCCCTACACACCCAGGTGCTTTAAGCAATCAAGCTGACCAAACCATAGGAGCATTCCTGTAAGCCGCATTCACCACCATGGCTCTGTGCCAGCTCCTGTTTCTGGGTTCAGTCCTGTGTGAGTTCCTGCTCTGACTTCCCCCAGCAATGGGGTGTGACCTGAGAGCTGTAAACTGAAGTAAATCCTTCCCTCCCAAGCTGTTTATGGTCACAGTGTTTGTCACAGCAATAGAAACCCTAGCTAAAATAGGAATTGATACCAGGAGTGAGGAATTGCTTTTAAAAACTCCTTAATTGCTGCCTTAGTGCTCTTTGGACCTGACCAAGTATTTCTGGGAGGATTGCAGTAGCATTCTGGTCAGCAGGAGCTGAAGAATTAGAAGTGAAACCTTTGCTTTGCTGTGACTATCACGGTCTTCTGGAAAGTGTTTCCTCAGAGTCAGCACATAGAAACTGTGGTCCAGAGGTGGCTGAGGCTGCATCTCGTAATGGCAGCTGAACTCGGTAGTATGAGAATCTTCCAGGGGGTGCTGGTTTTGAAAACGTGAAAGGGTCATGGAGAGTTGCTGAGGCTTAGAGCTATGAGGGGAGGCCATGAGGTGGAGATGCAGCCTCAATAGCAGTGAGAACCCCAGGGTTGAAGGAATCATAGAGAGAGGCTGAAGCTTGTTATCATTTGGCAGAGTCTAAGCCCCTGAAACGAACTCAGGAGAGGCTATTGGAGAAAGTGCAGCCTGGTTGCCAAGGAGACCCAAGGATTTTTTTTTTTCCTTTTTATTCATTCATTTATTTGAGATCCCAGTACCATGGGACAGCCACCAAGGACAGACAGCAAGAGCCTTGGAGTGGAGCTGGCCTGAGCCTAGGAGAACAGGATTTGTGTGCTGCGGCAAAAACCCCTTGGGAGCCTAGATCATGAGTTCTGGAAGTCTGACATTGAGTTTTACAGTGTTGGATTTTGGTTTTGCTTTGACATGATTGTGACCATTCCTCACTCTTGGCTGAGAAAGCATTTAACTGACTTTGATTTTATTAGAGCTCACAGTTGAGAGACTGATCTTTCAAAGAGATTCTGGAGTTTTATAGAGACTTTGGGTTTTAAAAAAGATTGGATATTTTTAAAGAAACAGCTTTAAAAGATTTTGAACTTGTACAGACTGTGGGACTTTTAAGGTTATTTTTTATGCTGAAATATTATTAACATGTCATTTTGAGGACAAATGAGAGAGGAAAGGCTCAAATTGAAAAGCAATATATTTTGTGTGTCAAGTTGACAAAGGCTCAGTTGTCCTGGCTAGTTTTGTGTTGATTTAAAACAAGTTAAGAGTCATCTGCAAGGATGAAACCACAACTGAGAAAATACCTCCTTAATATCAGGCTGTTAGGCAAGCCTGTAGGGCATTTTCTCATTGAGGGATTGATATGGGAGGGCCAAGCCCTGTGGTGGGTGGTGCCACACCTAGGCTGATGGTCTCAGGTTCTATAAGAAAGCATGATGAGAAAGCCGTTAGGAACAAGCCAGTAAGCAGCACTCCTCCATGGCATCAGCTTCTGCCTCCAGGCTCCTGCGGCTCTGCCTTCCTCAGCTATGGAGTGTGACCTGAGAGCTGTCAGCTGAAATAAACCCTTTCCTCCCCAAATTGTTTACGGTCACGGTGCTTCATCACAGCCTTAGAAACCCCTCGTGACCTCTGCTCACGCTGGCTCTCTATGTATGACAAGTTCTGGGCTCTCACTATGTCTGCAGCCTGGATGTTGCCCACCTCAGCCATAGTAGCGGCTGTGATAGCCTGAGGTAAGTGGGCAACTTTCACTTCCGGTTAATAAAATAGCAACACAGACAAATCGAAATCCCAGGAGAGATGCGGACGGTTTACCCTGAGGGGAACTCGCCTCCCTTTGGGAGAAGCTTTTTATCTGTGTTTATATATATATATTTTAACTTACTATGAACTGTCCTTAAGGCTTCAAAGCCTCCCTGAAGCCCATTAGTACAGCATTTGTTTTTCTGTCAGCTTCCCCCCTCCCACCCAAGGAACCCTGACACAATACAAATCTTGCCATATTTGCCTCGAATGACCCCAAGAAAGCCCCGCCCCCCATGTCTGCTCTGCCCTGGCTCTGTTTCTAGATGACTTTAGCGCTTTGTCGATGTGATTTATATTCTGATTTATATGTTGGGTGGTCTAAGTCATTCAGATCCACCACAGCCTCACCTGTCTTGTAAAGATTGAGCCTCACCACCGGGCTAAGGCGAGCCAGGAGAGCCCCGCACCGGTCTTGAAGTCCCTGTTATATTAACCTCGTTCTTAGCTCTCTCCTGTGAACACAGCAGCGAAGGTCGATTTCATATGTTGACATGCCACACTTTAGAATCCCCTGAGCAGGGAGCCTCCATCGAGGAACTGTCTTGATTTCCGTAATTGATGTGGGAAGACCCATCCAAAGGTGGGGTGGCTCCTTCTGGTGGCAACCCAGAGAAACATGGCCGGGGTTGGTAGGAAGGGGGTGGGGGAGACGATTTGCTCTCTGCTCCCTTGGTCACCCTCGTGTGCTGCCGAGTTAACTCACTTCTCCGTTGCTACCTACAGCTGATTCCTCTACTCGTATTAGAGCCAGCGTCCCAGGCTCCCAACATAGACCGAGGACCAGTGGCTCTCCAGGAACCTTCCAGGTCTTTGGTACTACCGAGGGACTACTGAGGCAGCAGCCTCAAGGACCGAGCGACTAACCAGTTCTTGTGTCCAGGTGTGGGGCAGTTGCTGTTACTCCTTCTGTCCGGTTGCATTAGCTGATCTGGGACATTTTCCCTTGTACATACATGAATTTATTTTATTGGTTCAGTCCTCTAGGGTCCCCCAGCTAATCTAGTAATCCTACCGGACCCAGTGAACTGGAAGTGAACTTTCTCATGCCTGGTTCTCTCAGTGAAACCCATCCTTCCTCACTGTCTTCCAGTCCTTGATATTTAGGAGGATTTCAGCCTGTGGTAGGCAAGTGTTCGTCGTAGCTCAAATCAGGGATGAATAGTTACACACACCAGTTCCTACACTTCTCTGCCTGACCCTGTCTCTCCCTTGTCCCAAAGCCTCACAAAGCAGGCTACATGAGGCTAGTCCGCTGCTTGTTTAAAAGGTATTTTTGCAACCCAGACGATTTAGAGGTTGAGAAGATCTTTTTTTTTTTTTTTTTTTACTACCAGAGTTTATGTTGGGTTATTATTGCTTGTCTATTCATGCAAATTCCCTTCTTCTCTCTTACAGGTCCGACATGAGGGGAATCATCTTTCACCTTCACCCTACTCTCTTCCCCACTTCTGGCCTATTTCCATAGTTTCCACATACTTCAGCAGAGGCTCTTCAGCACAGTCTAACTTGTACTGTCTTTCCCTTCAGCCCCCTCCCTCAGTCCTTAGTAATGGCAAGCCAACACCCCCCTTATCTAGTTTATCTCGTGTATTAATTACTTTATATATATACATATATATAATATTATATATTATATATATATATATATATATATATATATATATATATATATATATCTCCCAAACAGGAACTTTCTCAACAGAAATTGTCAATGCCAGGAGAGTCTGGAATGCTGTCTTTTAAGTAAAGACAACAATTGCCACTACTCACACTACTATGCTGAACAAAATGATCTCTCATAATTTAAAGAAAAGTAAAACTGTTTTTGATTTAAAAAAGAACAGGCTAAAGGACCATTAAACCAACTCTACGAAGGAATCCTTCAGACTGGAGAGAAAAAGAAACATATTTATGGTGCTAGAACATAAGGGTCAGAAAAAAAAGCAAAGAACACAGGCTCAACACTGCAGGCATTGACACACACCTGCCAACAGTACCGACAGCCATCAGTGGTTCTTAGTCCCCAGTAAAAACACACAGACTTACAGATTTGTTACCTGAAAGTAACTAACCTCATCACGAGACGGAAGCCACCTTAGAGTGCAAAGACGGCGACAGAGGTGTTACAACCAGATGGAAGGGATACCAGCGGGTGTCGCTTTCTACCATACGACTGACTTCAAACCAAAGGCAGTCAGGCTTCACACTGATTAAGTGAATGATGCATCAGGAGGGCATGACAATTCTAAACTTATGTACCCCCAAAACAGATATACCCAATTTCATAAAACAAATACTTCTAGACATGAAGTCTGAATCTAGATTTGCCCCAGCAGTCTGCAGCCTCATAGGTCATTGCACCACCACCACCACCATTATCATCATCAACAACAGAGAAGCACGTGAGTTAAATGGTATCCTAGGTCAAGCAAACCTAACAATATTTCCATACAAACACAGCAGAATGCTCATACTTCTTAGCAACCCATAGATCTTTTTCTAAGGAAAAAAAATACCCGATAGGATTCAAAGAAAGTCTTAACCAATACAAAGGATTTAAATATTTACTTCTTTTATTTTATCTGACTGCTGTGGAATAGAACTATATCAACAGCAAGAAAACCTACAGAATATGGGCAAGCTCAGGGAAATTAAGCCAACACACTAGGGTCACTGAGACAAAGCAAGGAAGTGGTTCTCTATAGCAGCAGAACTGACAGAATGAAGGGTTTCCTAGAGCAACTAAAAGCTGTGGTCCAGTTAGTCTAACAAAGGCTGCCAGCCCACACAAGCTGAATGCCTCAGCTGATCTTCAATGTACATTGGGATCCCACAGTGGGGCCCTAATACCACTGAAGTAAGGGACTTGCCAGCAAGAGAGAGGGCAAGAAGGCAGAGAGCCAGCACTTCCTACATTCCTGTCCTTCACAGTTAGGCCACCAGCAGAAGGTGTGGCCAGGTTAAAGGAGCGTCTTTCCGACCTCAGAAGATCTGGACTAAAGGTACATCTTCCTACTTCAAGTGACTTAATGAAGAAAAAATCCTCACAGCTATACCTGGCCACTTGGGTTTTAGTTAATCCCAGATGAAGTCAAGTTGACGATTTAGACTAGCCATCCCAAGAAGCATTTGTTAAACAGTCCTAGAAAATGAGAACATAACACACAGAAAACCGTGGAATACAATGAAAGGAGAAGGGAGTCGGCAGCTACCAATGTTTATATTGAAATATCAGAGAGATCTTAAATAATGATGCATGCTAGCGCCTTGGAAAAACCGAAGGGAGCCGGACACTTTGAGCGAGCCTTGTCATAATATGGAAAGAAATGAAGATCAGGGTAGAGATTAACAAAATGGAAATAAAACAAAACAAAGAGCCAATGAAAGAGAAAACCTGGTTCTTTGAAGAGATTAATGCTGTCACACTGCATCACCTGACCTCTGCCCAGTGACTTGTGGTTAAGGGTTCGTGATTCATTGAAGAAAGATACCCCAGACTCAAATAGGATGCCGACATATTAAAACACGGGCAACCTGAAGGTAATCCAGATCCCATAGGAAGACTTTGCTGGGAGTAGTGAGCCCAAGACGGGGTTAGGATGTTTTAAGTAGCTGAACTGGTCCACAGGTCACATGTAGAAGGGAAGGGAAACAGGGCGGAGCTACGCAGCACTGCCCGAGTCACCATCCTCCAGCATTCTCCCATCTTGGGGAACAGGACAGTTAGGGGGAAGAGACAACGTTTGGAGAGGAGTATTGATTGGCAGCTTTGAAAAGCCTGTGGAAGGCATGGAAGCAGGGATATATATATATATATATATATATATATATATATATAGAGAGAGAGAGAGAGAGAGAGAGAGGTAGAGGGGGCTGGACTGACACCCGACAGAGAATGCACACCGTTTGTGGGTGGAATCTTTAAAAAAGAAAAAAAAAGTTTCTCTAAAATATGATAATGCAGTGGTGGTCATGTGACCCACAAGACTATGGGCATGTGCAAAGAATGGAGGCCAAGGGCGGTTTTAGCAAAGATGAGGCTTGCATTGGATGTTTCTACCCGGGTCTAAAGACTGAGGGGTAGATTTTACAGACCAAAGCAGACCCGGCCTCCAGGTTCTCCCAGCATCCCTCAGTCTCTATCAGCATACCCTACCCCCAACCCAGAACTTTCCAGCCAAGGGGCTGGGCTTGCTCTTCCTCCCCCTCCCCCTCCCCCATTTCCCCCTGGGGCTCTTACCTATATAAGCCAGACATTTAGGTCTCATTCTCTCTCAATCCTCTTCTCTGTATGTGGGAGCCCTCTATTCTCTTTCTCTATCCTTCCCCCACCTCCCACCTCCCCTATGACTTCCCTGGCCTTGGTCCTGGAGGCCAGTGAACTCACCCACCCAAGAACAGCTTCCTAATAAACCTGCCTTTAGTATAATCTAATCTGGTTTAAATTGGCTCATTTCACCAGCCGTAGAGAAATAACCTATCAGAGACCTCAGTCAGACCTCAACAGATGAGACTGCGTCTGTTAGTACACACAGCAAGGGGCAGCCTCTCTCTTTGGGGAAACGGAGGGAAAGGGTCCGGTCTGTAAAGAGAAGAGCTATTTGGGACCATTTATGGAGGCTTGGTAATGAGGAAGTTGATGCTGTCTTGGGGCAAATGTGTGGGTCTGTGATCCCTCTTTCCAGCAACTGTTTGCTTCAGGCAAGACAGATTATCTCCGGAGACAGGCTGTTTCTACAAATATTCCTTTCTGGGTTGAGCAAAGCAGAACAAGATCTACTGCAATCTCATAGGAATCCTCTTTCACTTTTTTTAAACAAACAAACAAAACAATGGAGGCCTTCTGACGGCGTCAGTCCAAGAATGAGTCTGTAGGCAGAAGGTTCTAAGGTTGTTGCTTTTGGGAGATTGTGGTTCTGACAGACCTCAGTGTGCATAACCTAGCTTGCTTTGCCTTTGTTTGCTGGTTAGGGTTGGCAAAAGCGACTCCATTTTGACTCTAATTTCCCATATCTTCTATATTGCAAATCCTGGCAAGTGATCCTGGATGTTTAGCAGCAGAGCTAATTGGCTGGAGGCTGAATGCACCTGGAGCTCCTTCCCAGCCTCCAGAAGGCTGTGTCAGGGTGAGCCGTGGGGTCCAGTGGGGACACGAGAGCGTGTACCCCCATGTGAGGATTTGCTTGCAGGAGGAGCCTTCGAAAATGGTCTCTCAGCGCTGAGCTTCCTGCAAAGAAGCTGCTGAAGAGCTGAAAATGGCAAATTCCTTTAGAAAAGACATTTGGCAGTAAACTCACATCTGTTACCCACTCACTGACAAAAAGTGTGGGGACTTTACCAGTGAACTTCAAGAATAAGACAATGTTCCCAAAGGGTCCTCAGCAATCGACGGTTATGCATTACAAGTGTCAAAACCAGGTTTTGTGGTCTTAGTCAAGAGTCTCATGCCAAGATAAACAGACTCAGAAAAGCCTAATTTTGCTGTGGAACCTGACCAATGCACTAGGACCTACAAATCGTATGTAAATGTCAACCAATCAGGAACGGGCATGGTTGTTTTTTTTCCCTCATTTACATATTTACACATAAAAGACCAATCAAGATTGACCTGGTGCTGCCCTCTCAGGTTACATTCATGTGGGGCAGGGTATGGGATGTGAGGGAAGAAGGGAGAACTGGGGAGCCTGGGAAGGAAGAGGGTCAAGTTGGGTTTCTATAAGCTCAAGTAATGGGAGTCTGGGTGAGAGTGTTCTCTAGCGCTCAGCCTCTCCCTTCGGCCCTCGGTAAGGAAGGCTGCCATCCCTCATGGTTTGCAAATTATTTTCTTTCTTTCTTCCCTTTTTTTTTTTTTTTTTTTTTTTTTTTAATAAAGCTTCCACTTCTCTTGAATTCTGTTCTTGGTGAATCTTGTTGACATACCCTAAGGATAAGTGGAAAAATGCATCCGTATGAATATGCTTGTGGCTCATTATTTACAGTATTATTTTTAAAAAAGCGCATGTGGCTAATGGTATGGAAACTAGTTAAGTAAATTATGGAACATATGCTGGATGGATAGAATATTATGAGGTCATTAAAATTATAATTATGAAGCTTATAGCGCTACCGAAAGATGGTGATGACTATAAATGGAAGATCGGTTTTTAAATTGTGTGCGCTCTGACGGCAACTAAGAGAGCACCCTTTCCTGCCAGCATGCTGCAGGAGAAGCCCTAATACTTACCAGCTGTTGGCTGGGGATAAAACTAAGATTGTAGGCCATTTTGTTTTTTTGGGTTTTTTTTTTTTTTTTTCCTCTCCATTTAGTAATCTTGTTTTGAATCCCAATGCTACAGTTCTGGGTCACCAAGAGCAGAGCCCACTGCTACTCACTATCCTATCTGTGACATCACTCAGTTTTTCTCTTCTCTGCTCCGACAGTAAGGACTTCCTGTGGTGGAGTCACTACTGGAATCTATTTACTGCTTATGTCTCAGGGTTTTACTGCTGTGAAGAGACATCATGACCAAGGCAACTCTTACAAAGGCAAATATTTAATCCAGGCTGATTTAGAGTTTCAGAGGTGTATCATCCTTTATCATCATGGAGGAAAGCATGGCAGCCTGCAGGCAGACGTGGTTCTGGAGGAGAGGAGAGTCTACATCTTGATCTGAAGGCAGCCAGAAGACTGTCTTCCACAGGCAGCCTGGAGGAGGCTCTGTCACACTGGCCAGACTTGAGCATGTATGTGAGACCACAAAGCCCCGCCTCCAGGGTGATACACTTCCTCTAACAGGGTCACACTTCCTCCAATAGGGCCACACTTCCTACAATGAGGCCACACCTCCTAATTTTGCCACTTCCTATGGCCAGGCATATTCAAACCACCACAATCTACATTCAGGTTTGAGCATTGCTAGGAACAGGAGCTTCCAGCGGATCCTTCTGAGGATCTCAGGATCCTTCGGAGAGAAGCAATATGCTTAAGCCAGTGGTTCTCAACCTTTAATACAGCTCCTCATACTGTGGTGACCCCCAACCATAAAGTTATTTTTGTAGCTACTTCATAGCTGTAATTTTGCTACAGTTATGAATGGTAATGTAAATGTTTGATATGCAGAATATCTGATAAGATACCTCTGTGAAAGGGTCCTTTAATTCCCCAAAGGTTGTGACTCACGGGTTGAGAACTTCTGGCCTAAATGGACCTGGAGAGCATTAGAATAAGCTAAGTGAGTGAGCATCAGAAAGACAAGCATTGAGCATTGTCCTCCTTCATGAGGACAGAGGAGAACGCTGACCTCAGAAGCTGACCGTAGACTGGCGGTGCTCAGAGGCTGAAGGATTAGGGAGAGGAAGAGCTGGGGGAGGTTGGCTGAGGGACACTAAGTTACAGTTAAGATAAGCTTAAACCCTAGGGTTCTTTAGTGCAATATGGCGATCACAGTTAAACAGTAATGAATTGTACATTTCAAAATAGCTAGAAGGGTTTTGAAATTTCTCACCATAATAACCATAGAAGTTTAAGAGTTAGAGACAAAGACTTATTTAAAAAAATAGAAGCAAAATATAAACCATTCACCTGTTCATAAAAGAACAGAAGAGAGAGGAAAGGAGAGAGGAAGAAAGGATGGAAGGAATAAAGAAAAGCAGCCACCTTGGCAGCTGGGGCACCGCGCCAGGCTGGGTAAGTCGGTGCAGAGAGGGGCAGAGCTGGAGATGATGGCACAGGCCTTTAATCCCAGCACCTGGGAGGCAGAGGTAGGTGGCTCTCTGAGTTTGAAGCCAGCCTGGTCTACAAAGTGAGTTCTAAGACAGCTAAGACTACACAGAGAAACCCTGTCTCAAACCACTACTGACCAAAAAAGAAAAAGAAAGGAAGAAGGAAGGAAGGAAGGAAGGAAGGAAGGAAGGAAGGAAGGAAGGAAGGAAGGAAGGAAAGAAAGAAGGAAGGAAAGAAGCAAGCAAGTTGCTCTTGTAACCCTTTGATCTGCATTGAAACTGAGCTTCCCCCCCCAACCCCCAGGCCTTGTATGACCACCACCCCTCCCCTGCTCTGAAGGGGAGTCTTAGGCTCTCAGCATTTGCCCTCATCTACTTTGAATCAAATGCCTTCTCTGTTTCTTCTCTATCCCGCTTTTTGGTACATTAGCATTTAGAGAGCTTACAAGCGATTCAGATCATCCATCAAACACAATTTGGAAATGATAACTGATGTCCAGTGGTTGTCATTCAGCTCTGGGGACTGCACCAGTTTGAGATGGAAGGAGTGAATACCAGACTGATGGGCAAGTGCTCATCAATAGGAGTGGCCCAGAGGTTTGGCTGCAAGTCTTTCATTAGGATTTAATGGTGAGATAATTACAGTTACAAATGTAAGCATAAAGGGATAAATGAGAATTTATGAGTGTTTCTGAGGTGGGAGGATTTGGAAAGATAATGCATATAGCTGATCAGGAATCACTGTGCTTAAATCTAGGAGGAGGCTGAAATCCCATTCTCAGGGCTAGGGCATTCAGTTGGTTATTCTGTTGTACACTACTCCATCTTGTGGTTAAACAAGGGTACTAATTAGGATGCTACTATTTCTCACATAGAAAAGCCAGTGCACAGTAGCATTTCCACCATCTGTGAAGATACATTCTGAGACCCCCGTGCATACCTGAGCATGGATGGTAACAAGCCACATATGTTTTTTTACTAAAAACCCTAATTATATGATTGAACGATTACAATATTCTGTAATTAAAGACCCATAAATGTACTCGCATTCTCTCTCTGTTGATCTCTCTCTTCCCTTCCCC
Source organism: Mus pahari (assembly GCF_900095145.1). NCBI lineage: Eukaryota > Metazoa > Chordata > Mammalia > Rodentia > Muridae > Mus > Mus pahari. Next base: position 23,409,811 of record NC_034594.1, on the reverse strand, counting down.
TTCCCTCCCCTCCTCCTCTCCATTCTTGTGTATTGTCTATCTGAATTCCCAGCATCAACACTCACTCTTACACCTTGGGGCCACTGTTAAATAAGATGAATGTTACTTGGATACCAGCCCTGTGATAGATATCAGTTTATAGTTGTTAGCCTAATGACTAGCATGGCTACTGAGAAACTAATTGTAATGTGCACACTTGAGTGTGCTGAACCTAGGAGTGATTCTGATCAACCAGAACATAGTGGACATTCAGTTCATCAGGCCACACCGAGAGGAATGAATTTTTAAATGTGAAATGCTCACTTCTGGAAATTTTCAACTTAGCATCTTTTTAGACCACAGTTCCACTCAGATAATGGGCACAATGGAATGCAGAATCCTAGAATGAGGGAAACTTACATATTCTATGTAACAAATTATGTGACTCTAAGGAATTCAAACCGAGGGCTCCATTGGTACCGTGCTTGCCTGGCATGCACAGAGCCCTCAGTTCAATCCACAGCACTGCATAAAGCCAGGAATGGTGGTACACACCCGTAATCTCGGAATGTAGGGTGGGGAAGCAGGAGGACCAGACATTTAAGGTCATCTATGGCTACACACTGAGTCTGAGGCCAGCCTGGGCTTTATGAGATCCTGTCACAAAAAAAAAATACATTCAATTATTCAAACTATATAAAAATTATGAACAAGATGTATAAACCTCTAAACATATATAAAGGGGAAAGAAAGCTTTTAAATAACTCATAATCCCATATTCTAGAGACGCCTTCACATATGTCTCTTAGAAGTCAAATACAGCCACATGTATACTTCATTAAATAAGAATTCATCTAAAAATAGTAATTGTCTCTTTTTAAGTATTTATTTTTACATGTATAAATGTTGGCCTGCATGTAGGTCTGTGAATCAGGTGTGCACATTGTCCAAGGAGACCAGAAGAGACCATCAGATCCTCTAGAACAGGAACCTCTTGTTAGAGGGAGAATGGGGAATTACCAATAGGAGCTCAAATCCAAATTCAACGTTTTTCACAGTAACTTTGCTGACGGGGTTTTTCTTTCATCTCCACCCACTGGCCCTGCGTTCATGTTGCTTGCCTGGGAATGGATTTGGTTGCAACAGCTGGATCCACTGTCAGAGACATTCAGCCATGCGGTTCCTGTCCTGAGGACAGTTTTTATTTGTTCGAGATGGGTCCTTGCAGGGCCTGGTTTGGTCTTGGAATCCCATCAACTTACAGGGTATGGTAACAACCTTTAGATAAATCAAGAATCCCTTCCGCTTGATTTTGAGATTGGCTTTCAAATCAATCCAATTTGCTTTGATCAACCAATTAAGCCAATCTGTCCCCGTCTCAGCCTCGACTGTTACGATTCTAGTCCAAGCCACCATCGTCAGCTGTGACCGATGGTACAAATGACCTGTTGTGTGAGCTCCCAGATTCCTCTAGTCTCCCTGTTTCCTAAAATAAGCAAGAATGGGCTAATCTGTATTCTGGTCACACCAGTGAGTCTCCTGTCACTGTGGAATATTGGAGCCTTAAGTGACTTCAGTAACTTGCGAGCTGGTTGAGGAATGAAGTACTCTCGGACTACCCTAGTGGACTACGGGGCTGCAGGCTCGCTCTGCCTAGACTGAAATCAAGGTGTGGGCTGGAGACCAGAAGGCTACAGGATGTCATTTAGTTGATCAAATCAAGCTGGGAAGGGAAATTAGGCCATGAAGGAGCCCCACAAAGCCCCAATATCACCATGGATCCCAAACAAGACGTTTGGAGCAGGATTCATAGCGAGTGAAAAATTGTTAGTGTAGGCTCCAGTCGACTCTTTCCACAGAAAAAAAGAAACCCAGGTAGTTGACTCCCCAGCCAGGGACTGTTGGGGAAGAAAAGCCGAGTGGCCAACTGAATAAACACTACTTTCTCTTTTGGGTGGTTTTGAAGGTGTTAGCCAGCCCCGATAGTATCTGTTCTGAAGTCTGTCCAGTGCCAATAGTGTCAGGGTTTCACTTGGCTCTTGTGCATGGTCCTCAGGACCTGGAAGAGCGAGGACTCTGCCTCCATTTCCCAGCAGGGAAGGGGAGGCCCAGGAGGCACAAAGGCTGACATCCTGAACATGTATTCTGTGCCACATATTTTGCCAGTCCTTTCTCAACCCATTTGCCACAGCCTCGTGTGACAGGTGAGGTCATGTTCCTATCATCTACTACAGAGGTGGCCCGTTCCCATCCTCACTTAGAGGCAACACCTCACAGCCAGGACTTAATTACCTTCTAATTGTTTTCTCTGGACTGGTGTTTCTCTAATTAGACTGCAGACTCTGAGGAGAGAAACTTGACTATTTTATAACCATCTTGTTACTGAACCAGAGGTCAGGGGAATGCATATCAACGCAGAGAAGATGCCAGACAGTACAAGTTAGGGGAGTCTGCTCTCTGGTCAGCAATCTGAAGACGTCTGTGGATCAGCAACGTGGTCCTTTCACTAGCAGGCAAACACTTCTCTGTGTACAGGTTCTGGGACAGAACAAAGGGGAGTGGAGCCCTACCTGCACCTTGGCTGGACTTCCAGACAACACCTATAGCTCTCTCCTCATAGAAATTGTAGCAAACGCGTAGGCCATGGGTGAGAGCCTCGGGCCAACGAATAAGACAGGCATGTTTGGGCTCAGCCCTACAGAGGGCTGTTAGAAAGACAGGGTAGAGAGGGGACAATAAGCTTGGGACAGGAGGTAAGACAGTGTAATCTGGTCAAGAGTGCTCAATAGCCGTGGCTTGCAGAGGATTCAGATCATACTATATATGCCTGAAATGATGAATTCTATATTAGGATATCCCAGGTACATACAACCTTAGAGCAGTTCTCGTCTGTGCAACCTGGCACCTTCTGGGAAGATGAAAGGCTGTACCCTGGGAATGGCACCTTCACACACACTTAGCCAGGATGACCATCTTTTCAACATGGACTTAGGGCAGCTTATGAGGGGTGGGGTGGCTCTTCTGTAATGGGGAAGGGAGAGGGAAGGGGAAGGGGTAGGGTGTGGAGAGCTGGCACTCTAGGCTGGCTCTGCTATACTTCTCTTAGGAGCTTTTCCCACTAAATGCCCCTTCAGAGAGTTCAAACGGGCCTTTTTACCTACCCCAGAGTCCTAAGCTTGTTCTACTGTAGCCTAGACTGCACTGTAGACCTCAGCCACCATGAAAAGCAGCTGCTGCTGCAACAAGATAGGAAAGGAGCAACTCACCTAACAACGGGCTCTCCGGGAGTGCCCAGCTCTCTCAGGAAGAACACCACCCTAGGAGAAGGTAAGGCTAGGCAGCCCTGGGCAGAGTTCAGCATTCATTTATCTCACAGAGAGACCTCACAGTGTGAGGCCTCTCCCCTGGCGGTTTCAATCATTTCTAAGGAGGGCAAACAAGAGCCAGGGAATGGAAAAAAAAAACAAAAATCTGCTATTCGCTGGCAATTTTCATTTAGGGACAGTGATTTAAGGGAGAGCAGTGTTGAGGCAGAGCCCAGTCTGGCTAGCACACCGACCTTGCGGGCATCAAGAAGGGTGGCGACAACAGTTAATCTTCTCCCAAGGACCTCAGAGCCACTGACAGGAGCCATCAAAGAGTAAGATCTCAGTCTCCAAGCCTCCAGAAAGACTCCATCCCACCTGGCAAGTGCCAGCTCGGTAACCAGCTCTTGTACTTGTTACATCTCTTACTCTGGAGCTCCCTTCCCCCGTCTCTTCACATTCAACACTAACAATGTGTATACTTCTAGGCAAGAACTCGAACCTCAGGCCCTGCTAGTGCATTGGAAGAACGGCAAGGCCAGAGTGTAACTTTTCCATCTTGTCTTTCTGTTATTTGATTTTTGATAGTCAGTCATTTCTTTACCACTAAAAGGCACAGGGCCTGTAATTAACACAGAACATTCATTCTGCTACCAAACTGGGCATGAAGAATGTCAGGTTCTTCAAAGGAGGAATTTTAGGTACAAGGCGATCTACTTTGGAGATGGAAGATCAGGTTTCAGTTTATTTGCCTTCAGGTAGAGTTTTATAGCTGACAGTGTTTTAACAAAGTAAGCGGCAATCTTTTTCTGTGTATTTTTTGTATTAACACTAATAATTAGCAATGATATTAAGAAATGTATTAATCCTTGATTCTTTCTGTAAACACCAATATTTATAAAACAATGTAATTGTCTTTTAAAAATTTTATATATATATATATATATATATATATATATATATATATATATATATATATATATATATATATATATATATATATATATATATACTGTATTTNCTGATCAGGAGCTATCTAATATGGTTCTGATGGCTTGCAGGCTAAACAACTTTTTGTCTGTGGGGTTTTCTGGGTCAGGACTAGCGTACTCACGTCAACAGATATGCACACCTAATCTAAAACATCCAATTGTCCCATCATCTACATCATTCATTTTGTCTCAGGTAGTCAAGTAACTTGATGCTGAAAGGATCGATCGATGTATTAAATGACTGTCATTTATCTTCAAGAAAACCACCAGCTTAGTCCCCTTCTTCCTCATTTCTCTTCCAAACTCTTATCGGCAACCATGGACTTCTACTTAACTTGGATGTTAGAGACTGGACAATCACACCAGCACTTACAAAGTTCTGGGGGCCACGTGTTTCACCCATTGGCACCGAATCCTAGCAATTTAGCTATGCGCTTTCTCTCTACTCTGTGAGGTTAGGGGTCAGCCAGCTCTGGAGCGGGGACTCTGGTCTCAGTGTGGCTCAGGCACTAGCTGCCTGGCTTAGGAGAACTTACTTTCCTTTGCTGAGTGATGCTTTTCTCAGTATCTGCCTAACAGACTATTGTGGATGGTTAGACTGAAGGAGACATTACAGGAATAGGGACTTCCAGGGACCTCTTGGGGCAGCATCTACCAGTGTCCCCTAGCCTTCTGTGGCTCTGCTTGCTCTCGTGGGCTTTACATTTGGGGCGCTTTTGGAGCTGTACTTCCAGGCCAACTTTCTTTTCTTTTCTTTTCTTTTTTCAAACAATTTTTATTAGATATTTTCTTCATTTACATTTCAAATGCTATCCCAAAAGTCCCCTATACCCTCCCCCCCCCNCCATGCTCCCCAACCCACCCACTCCTGCTTCCAGGCCCTGGCATTCCCCTGTACTGGGGCATATAATCTTTGCAAGACCAAGGGCCTCTCCTCCCAATGATGGT
>NC_034594.1:23367015-23403203 GCF_900095145.1 Mus pahari | reverse complement strand
CTTTGCAATTTTATGAGGTCCCATTTGTCAATTCTCGATCTTACACCACATGCCATTGCTGTTCTGTTTTCCCCTGTGCCCATATCTTCGAGGCTTTTCCCTTTCTCCTCTATGAGTTTTATGTGGAGATCCTTGATGCTCTTAGACCAGGCCAACTTTCAAATCTCCTCAGTGGGCCAGCCCCCTTAGTCTTCAGTAGCAAGTTCCCAGTCTCCTGCTTCTAAATGTGGGCCAAAAGTTTTAGGAGCTGTAGCCAGAGGCGCATAGACCCACACTGACCTCCACGGTCCCCTGGCACTTTACATCCTGCCCCAAGCTTTCCGCCAAGTTCTATCTGGTGGACAGCCTGACTTCAGTTCCTATGATGGCGTTACCATGTCTGCCTAGGTGAGCTGAGAGATAGCTCTGTATTTGACCTGATGTCCTCGGGCAGTCTACCATCTTCCTCCTGCAAATGGTTCTTCAGCTTTCTGAAGGTTTTTAAAACAAACAATGTTTTCTCCAAGGCTGTGACAACTGCTGCTTAGGAAGGTAGGACTGAGTAAGATTTAGAGGCCTGCATTATTCTATGGTGACCCTACTTCATAGCTTTAAGAAGACGCTCTTGTTAAAACTGTGTTGGAAACCACTCTTCTACTCAGGTCGCGTTGCTCTTCTGGGTAGTGTGGTCCACTCTCCATGGCAGGCTGGTCCTCCAGACTTGCCTCAGTTCTTCCCAGCCAATCTACACAAGTAATTCTTCTCTGGATAGAAGTGCCTGGACTAAGAGGGCTGCCATGCAAATGACCTCCCTCAATGGTAGCGAGATCAGGAGGAGCCCAGGCCAGGTGTACAGACCCTGTGAGATCTGCCAGGTGAGTGGTTGGATGGGAGCCATCCCAGAGGTTTGCTCCATGAACCCATTTCTCTCCCCCTCCCTCTTCTTTCCTCTTGCCTGAGTCAGAGATGGCTTTGGTCTTCCCTTGCCTTTATCATTACTTCAGTTTTGGTTCCCACAACACTATCACCTCCTTGGCATCGAAGTGACTGAGGTAAGGATCAGATGGGGAACACTGATGCAGTCAGCACCATGCTATCCCAAGGGTGCCAGATGAGGAGCCAGCCCAGTCAGTGCTTGGAAGGGCTGGCAGAACCACCGCTCTCTCTACAGATCGATGCCGCAGAGGGGCGATGTTGCCTCTCCCATCACACTGATCGTGCCTGAAGACTGCAACTAAATAAATGTGGTTGACCAAAGCCAGACAACCTGTCAGTTAGAAGGTCTGTTACACGGTAAAAGTCCTGGAAAGTTCACTGACTGCAACTTCACATGATGCACTGGGCACTGACACACAAGTGTCCCTAGTCTTGCTTTCGGTGCAGTGATATCTCACTCCCGAAGGATTTGGTGAGTACAAAATACCTCAAAACTCACCTGAGATTTTCAAAAAGTAAATTAACCAAGAAGTCACCACCAAAACCCCCTCTCTGGTAAGGAAGATTGAGAATTACACTCACTTCTGAAGGGGTCTTTTGGCCTAACTTAAAGCAGTTGTGCTGTAATAGAGACTTTTCAGCCATAAGGAATAGATGAAATGATGTCATTTGTAGGAAAATAAACAGAACTGGACATAATTTCAGATTAAGTGAAATAAGCCAGATTCAGAAAAACAAATATCATGGGTTTTTGTTTGTTTGTTTATATGTGGATCTAGATTTAAAAAAAAAAAAAAAAGACTTACAAATAGATGCAGGAGAGGGCAGAGGTCCTCGACGTATCATCTGAATATGGACGAGGTGTTGGATGTGCGCATTTGAGAATGCTGTACTGAAGCATATTTATAAGCAGACATACAGGTAAGCAACTGAATCATTTCAAGTTCTCTGCCACAAACTGCTCCCCCCTGCCCCCCAGTTGCAAGAAGATAAAAACATTACGTTTCTTCATTTAAGCCAGGGCAGCCAGGAACCCTAGAGCAAACTGAACTGTCAGCTGTGACTGAAAAGTCCACTCCTGTGCAAACACCTCTGGGATGGCTACCGTCCAACCACGCTTACCTGGCAGATCTCACAGGGTCTGTACACCTGGCCTGGGGTCCACCCCATCTCTGGCTACCATTGAAGGAGGTCATTTGTATGGCAGTCCTCTTAGCCCAGGCACTTTCTCCCCCAGGCACCCTGTTGCCAGTTCCTTGAAGCAAGTCCTTTTCCAAGCAGCTCCAGTGAGGCTCCCCTGGGGAGAAGCTCAATGCTACCTGACCCTCAGGCTGTCCATCTCAATGGGTGGAAATGGATTCCAAAATGAACCAATACAGAAATCAGTATGTGGTATTTCCTGTTTCATGGCTACGGTGAACTACTGAGGTGAAATGTGCTCACAGGAGAAAGGATTTCTTTTGGGTTGGGATTTGAGGGTACAGGGCTTTGTGGCAGAGAAGGGCTAAGCAGCTTGAGGTACTAGAAATGAGGAGGTAGACTGGTAAGAGCTTTGTCTCCTATGTGATTTTAAGTTGCATCAAGTTGACACACAGTAAGCATAAATATGTAAAAGTCACTTTTATTCTGGAAGTGACTCATCTCCTAGGCTTACTGCCTCAGTCAGCTGACCTAGGCCGTCCTGGAAGCTTCCAGCCTCTGCGGTCTTACCTACACCTAGAATGGTTTCAGCCTCTGAGCCTTGCTGCTGAACAAGCTCATCCCTTTCTTGTTCTTACTGAGCTCTGGCTGGCTGGCGTACTCAGCTGTACTGGCCCGCACTCCTCTCCACGCTGACTGATTCAATCTGGCTTCTCTCAGCCTCCTGACTGAATTTACTGTGCTCGGCCTCAAGCTAATTCAAGCAATCTGTTCTAATCTTCTAACTCCTCATTCTCTGGCTCCTGCTGTCTTTAACTGTTAGCTCGTTCTCTCTTCAACCTGTCTGTGTAAAACTCTCCTGGTAGAACTCTCTCTGCACTGCTCCTTAAGTACCTTCCCTCTCCTCTTTTCTCGTGAGAGTTGGGCAAATCCTATTCTGTCAATTCTCTGATTTGTCACTTTGTCTCAATTCAACATCACTTTCAAAAATGGGTTCTTATTTCTCCAAAATAACGTTATATTCACTGTTTGGGATTAAAGGTATATACTGCGGGTGTGTCTATATTCCACCCAGAGGGCTTAAAGGTGTGTGCTAAGGGTTATTTCTATATATATGTAAATCCAGACTTTAAAAAAATATCCTGTCCAACTGACTTGGATGAACCTGTAGGACATTATAAGTGTAACAGTAAGACACAGGAAGATGCTGCACACAATTTTACTTAGCTGTGGAGTCTATAAAGGTGAACTGTGAGAAACAGTACAACAGTAGTTGCTGCATTCGGAGGTTGGTGTGGTAGGACGAATGAGAAGCCCCTGGACAAGGGTAAGAAGTTCAGCACCACAGGAAGAGTGAGTGTACCTAGCTTATGCACGGCGCACAGGTTAGGAGTCTGCTACTTCTCATTCCACGCAGAGGGAGCCACTCGAGATGATGGACGTGTTATTTCTCTTGATTGCATTAAACCTTTCATTATGTAAACCAAAATACTCTATTGTATACCTTAAATATATGATTAAAAATTTATAAAAACCAAACTCCAAACTAATTCAAAATGGGCCTAGCCTCTTCCCTCTTCTGACCAGAAACTAAAAGCTGATCTGCGCCCGTCAGTGGCTGGAGCCTCACCAGGCACCCAACGCTGGAAGCTCAGAGCTCACTAGCTCTGCTGAGCTCCTGCTGTAACCAAATCCTTCCAATCTTTGAACTCTTAGCTCTCAATTCCAAAAGCACACTGCAAGAACTACCATGTAAGACAACTACCTAGCGTCAGTGGGCAAGGGTCTGCCTCTGGTAGGCCGCTTCACCTTTCAAATAAGAACTTCACCTGCATAATGGGGTGACTATAACTTTCAAGTCTAATATGCAAAGTTACACTACTGTATTTTTAAAAAAGTTTAAAAAAAGAGAACGAAACCAACATTCTTTTTATTATTTTCAATGGCAATCATAACAAAATAGCACTAAAAAATAAATCATGTCATAACTTAAACTCCAGCCAATGTGTAAATGCCGCCTCCCTTGTCAGTGTATGATTGTGCTCTACCATGAGCCAGGCACAAAGACATGGTGCTCCTCGCTCTCCCGGGAAACGTCTCAGCGCTTCTTCCAGGTGAACTTTCTTCGGGCGCCCTCCTGGCCTGGCTTCTTCCGTTCTCTGATCCGCGGATCAGGGGTAAGTAGTCCGGCTGCAGCATAAACAGAAGCCTTTGTGAGCTGTGAGGAATGCTGGCTGCCTAGCAGATACTCGAGTGAGCGGCCTGAGCCCCACAGCAACTGCTCTAAGAAAACCCTAGAGGCAGCCTGTTCTGATGAGGTCATCCCACCCCTCTGGGGTACTTTACCAATTTCAGATACAACTGATGGCAATGATTTATGAGTCTTTTTTCTGCACTCTAGGAGAATTATGAGTCTTTCTCTGGTTTTTAATGCTCTTCCACTTAGGATACAGCTATCCATTCTTCTATGGTCAGTCCTTCACTACGCTGACATGTATTCGCCCTGCTTCTGAGGATGGCCCTGAAGCTCTGAGTCTCATGCTTTTGCCTTCCAGGCGCTGGGGATACAGGTGTGTGTCACTGTACCTGGTCAGGGAGGAAGCACACGGGTTCCTGCCCTGCCAACAGCACAGCTAAAGTTCACATACAGACAGGGTTTGCTCAGCAGAGTTGAAAGAAGGAAGTATCTCGCTAGAACTTCTGTGAAAATGATATTGCTTGGTGTTTTACTTAAGAAGTTAAGTAAGTTCAGAGCTATTCTTTGGACAGAAACTGTTCTAGAAGAATAAAGTCACTTTCATCGGGAAGCTGCAGCTTGTGTAATCATCAGGAGCAAAAATGGTTTGAGGCAACTTCTGGGTTACTTTATTTTCAGTGTATGGTCCGATGGGAATGTTAGTCACAATCTCAGACACTAGGAAAATCCAACTGCTATATAATGTACATAGACTATTGCTTTTAGTTCTCTTTTTATTGTTGATATCTCACTATGTAGCTCTGGCTGACCTGGAATTCTACATGTAGATCAGACTGGCTTTGAACTCACAGAGATCTGCCTGCTTCTGCCTCCCTAGTCCTGGGATAAATGGTGTGCAGTCCTGATCCTGGCCCTTTTTACTTTTGTAACACTAGCAATCTTGCTATTGGCGCAGGGCTTATGGTGGTATTTAGTAGGGGATTCATGGAATAAAATAACTATTATGAATGGAACAGAGGTATGTCCTACATTATATCCAAAGCCATATGCACACAGCTCCAAAGAGCACAACGGTTAAGTGAAACCCAAAGTGAATCCAAACTCCCTTCATTACACATTTTCACAAGTTAGTGAATATGATTAAATGTCAAATTATTTATGTGAGCAACACTCTAAGAGAATTAAAAAAAAAAAAATCAAGTAGCCGAAGCCACAAACTCTACTTCTATGATCCCAGTGGCCGCGCCACAGGCAGAGTCGGGAGACCGCTTTCTATGGGCGGAAGTGGGGGAAGCTGGAAGCACTAGGTGGCTTCCAAAGCCTGCTGCATCTGCTGCACATACAGAGCTTTCTTCCTGTGGATGAAGCAAAGGCCGCCTTCGGCTTGAGTGGCCTCTGCGTGTTTAAGTAGCATCCAGCAGGGTCAAGTACACTCTTTACCCTACCAGGCAGTCTCCTTCATTCACTGCCCAGGAAACAGGGTCACAAAGTGGAATGAAAACGAAAAGCAAATAAAATTGTAATATCACAACAACAACAAAAGAGAAAATCTCTAAAGTTAGGAAACAGTTACTCTATCATTAACTAAAAAATTATCACTGACTCTTATGATAAAGTAAAAAAATCCAGTCTATTTCAAATATAGTTGAGTTATATGCTGGGTCTGCTGCATAAAAGATTATGCCTTAAGGCCAAAGTAATTCCTGCAGGCCTTGGGCTGCATATTTCAGCAGAGACAAAGGTCAATGGCTGGGAGGGAGAACCGTTACCTGTCCTAATCTTGGTTCACTTTGTAGAAATCTAGCCTGCAAATGATAGTTGTGGTTCTGGAGTATGGAGGAACCTAGAGGTGTCCTGAGATCCACACAGTGTAAGGCAGCATTAACAACATCCCCCTCCCCCCACCTACCTTGTCTCATCCACTCCACCTCGTCCTCAGTGACGAAGCTGCACAAGGCTCTGGCCATTGCCAAGCGTATGGCTCCTGCCTGTGCTGACCTCCCTCCCCCGGAGACTGTGCAGGTCACATCATGTCTTTCCAGCCGGTCCAGGAAGTGGAAAGGGAACATCAACTGTTCTCTAGGGCACATCACAACACATGGGTTAAGCCTCCTATGAAGATGTGACTTTGTGAATAGTTACAAAAACCAAATGGTGCCAGCCGCAGTTACACCATTCACAGAAACATGGCTCCTCCTGGGGTTTAGAATGCTTGGCTTATGTACAGCTCAAAGATTTATTTATTTTTCTTTCTTTTTGGTGTGGTGGTGATATGGGCAGAGTAGAGCAATACATCAACTGTTACTGTTTACTGATAATCTCATGAGAACCTTGCAAGTTGTGAAAATCACCACGTAATGAAGTCTTACAGCCCAGGGGCACCATTAACCCACTGAACGTAGCCTTTGAATTCAGTGATCAGGTATACATTAATAGGCCTTCTCAAGCAAAACTCAGATGCCATTTGGCTTTCCTAAACGAGGTGTACTCATTTCTGCAGAACGGACGGTGCTCATCTGTGTAATGCTGTGTTTAAAGTTTCTAAAACCACAGTGAACCTAACTACCTTCCTTCTACCCAAATCACAAATTCCTACTGTAGATCTCTAAGATGCATGCACAGTCAGGCCCTTCAGGACCAAGGAGCAAACCACAGGCAGGCACCAAAGAGCAGCCACACATAAGCACGGTCCTGAGCCCTCTCACCCGGGAAAACAAGCACCCGCTCACACCATGACATCAATATGATGCCCACTGCCATCTCTATAGATAGAGTTGGATTTTGTTATTTTGCTGTCACTTCTGCTGAGTTTTTTTATTTTAATTAATTAATTAATTTACTCAAGGCCTTGTGGGTACTGGGCAAGCACTCTATCCCTGAGCTCCAGTATCTCCTGAATTTTTACTTAGAGGAGTCCATTTGTATCACATCACTTGCTTTGTCTGCCACTGCTGCTTCTAGACTCCCAAAGGAAGCTGATTTTACTGTGAGCTCTACGCTAAGTACAGCTGGAGATTCAAATGCAACTTTTCACACCAAACAGGTAAGGAAATAGCCCCTGTGAGTGGACCTACGGAAACATTTCAAGGCCACAGCAAGCTGTATCTGGAATGGTGCATCCAAGGACAGGCCAATTCTACAACAGACATAAGCCTACCCTGCTTTTTCTGACAGAATACTTAAGGCAACCAAACAAAACTAGCCATGCTATTGCAAGCAGAGTGGGACTGTCTGATGCATGCACCGAGGAAGTCCCCACATCACCTGACAGGAAGTGAGATTGCGACAGAAGTGACGCTACAAAAGAGGCTTTTGGCCAATCATTTGTTTGAGACCATCAACATTTATCTGTCTCAATACACAAGGATATTAGATTCCTAAATACATGCTTATATAATCAGTCACCAGACCAAAATTCAGGAAAAAAAAAAAACACAACTGAACTGCAGAATAAAATTTCTGGAGCTACATTAGTCATGGAGGCAGAATGGTCAAGGTGAGACAGATGACAAAAGTCTGCAGAGCAGGAAGTTGGAAGGACATTGAGTGTAAAACACAATCTACAAGCCTCGCCCCAAACTTTAACAGCTAGTCATGATGCTGCCACTGGTACCAGTTCTAAACCAGCAGAGACTTGTAGGTTCATCACAGGAAAACCCTTCACAGTGCAGCACGTCTCCTCTCAGGAGTGCCGATGAAATCCTTCACTGTTTTGGTTGTATGAACTGGCATGCTTCAAAAATTTACAAATAAATGATTTCCTCATTTATATGTTCTCTGAATGCTAGTCCTCTGGTACCAAATACAGACACTGATTTTTGTGTAGCTGCTTCAAATGCACGCATGTTCCTTCTACTACGCGGTTAGTGCATGTAAGTATCAGTGAGTTCGGCTTTCCAGAAAGGTTATCAACTTTTCTTGTGTCCCAAATTCCAGGCATATAGCAATCCATGTTTGTTGTAAATAAGAGCAAATAAAAAAAACTCTGATGACCCTGGGAAGGCACCACTGCAGCACCCTCACGATCAGCTTTCCCTCTGTAAAATGGCAGCCCTTATAGAAATAACCCTGAGAGGATGAACAGGCCCGGGGACTTTAAGAAAAGTAGCTCGGAGACCATCGTGCCCAGCTCCCTCTCCGCGGCTGCAAGTCTGGCAGCTCAGAAACAGACCCTGGCCCTTGCTTCTCATCGCTAGCAGGGCACCCCTTATTCCCTACAGCTATCTTAAGTCAGTCAGAGCGTCTCTGTGTCCTTTCCCACTAAGAGCAGCGGCACTGGGCTTCCCAACCAGATGTTCCCTAATAGCAGGAATCGTCTTTAACAGTAGTCATAATCATCTAATAGTAGGCACTGACATCTTTTCCATAAAGGACCACAGATAATGTTGCTGGTTGAATTCAAACTAAAAGTTTAAGCTGCCAGGAATAGTAGAAGTACCTTCAGTCACAGAGCTTAAGAGGTAGAGGCAGGTGGATCTCTGTGCCTCAGACTTGTGTGGGTCTCACAGCAAGTTCCAGGACAGCCAGAGCTATGCAGTGAAACCTCATCTCAAACTGGGGTGGTGGCAGGAGTCGGGGAGATGTAAGATTTAAGGTGAAACTGAATTTCCAGACTAAGTTATGGTTAAGACTGGTAGTTAAATCATGGGTAACTATGTCTGCACACCAAGTGACAGAGAGGCCACCCATCCGTGCTGTTTCTGGTGAAGTCACTATTCTGTGCTGTGGGCCTCTCTGGCTTTTCCTAGGCTCCCTGCATCTATCTATTCCAGTGAGGATAATGGCTGAGTGCGTTTCATTTGTATTACACAGAGTTAAGAACAAATTCCTTCTTGACACGGGAACACATTCAAATACAAGAAATGCACTTGCCTGAGGCAGTTACTGTTGCTTCCTTACACAAGCAACAGTGTGGCGTTGAGGAGCCTCAGCCCCTCTGCCTTACGCACCAGCACACACTCTGGAAACAGGACTAGAAGGTAGGAAATAATCCTGTAGCATCTGGTCTGCACAGAGCCAAGTCGTGGAATAGCTGCCGTCCACAAGAAGAGCTCTGCATGGTGGCTCACTCAGAGCTCCAAGGGAGGACAGCGAATGGAGAGAAGCTGTGAAATGCCTGACTGGGACAACACCTACCTTTTCAGGAATAATGCACAGAGAACCAAGAACGGACAAAACAAAAGTAGTGTTTTGACTTTACACCCCATAGGTTTCTTTGCTTCCTCCATATATGTACAATTAATTCCCCCCAGCAGGAGGAAGGTGAAAGAGAAAAGGCAGACAAGTTCTAGTGTTCACAGTTTGGGAAAACGAGCTGAAGCTCTGGAGCTCTCCTCTCCCCTCCCCTGCTTTGCCAGCGTTGGTTTCTGGGGCAGCTGTTTTCTGTGAACACAGTCTTTCCATCAGAAGGAGGGCATGCACTTTCCTTACACTCTGGCATTGGCATGCTCTGCATTTCCCACTTGAGACACACCTCACAACACTCACACTGCAGTAGGAACTGACAGAATGAGTCAACTAATGGGACTTCTAGGGAGGTTTCTCTAAAAATCTGAAAAACTACCTAGAAAAATAGCAATAGTTTCTACTTAGCTAGTTTATTAGTGAAGAGAAATAATCCTTCAGGTAAATGCTCAGAAAACTGCGGGTCTTTTTAATGACGATGATGGATTATAATGCATGCTTTCCTTAAAAGCAGGAATCCACACCTCACCTGTCCTGTGTGATGGGAAAGTAAAGTAGATAATCAACTCCGTTCACATGGATCTTCCCACTTCCGTGCTCATAAACGACCGCCTGTGCTGTGGCGCTCTTCCTCCGGCCTGCAGAGATGGGAAAGCCCATCAGTGAGTTCGAGACCGAGCTTCCCAGTGTCACAGTAAGATCACATTTCCCAACTGACTGAGGAAGCCTGCAGAGGAAACTTCTACAACTACTATAGTCAAAAGTTACGCCTGAGTCAAGAGGCCGACTGGGAGGGAATTATGCTCTGCAATTCCATCTCAGAAACACCCATGATTTTAAGTTTCAGAAGCCCAGTCATTCCCACTCATTTGTCTTGCTACAAAACCAGCCACCAACTCACTGTCCTTTTATTATAATTAATAAAAGTCAATCAAGACAGATTTCTAAAAATATGAGAATTCTAGAGTGAAATGCAATCGGAAGAAATGAAAGGAACCTTAGGGAAAAGGACCCTCAAAGGTAACTCGTAAATACATGTAACAGGTCAATTTTCAAAAGAGAGGTCATATCTAACGCCTTCACTCGTAGTCCAGGAAAATTCAAGTTGAGGCCTCAAGTTTTTATGCCACATGTTTACATCTGAAATGCAGAGTCACTGCACACTGTAGTTTTGAGAACAATCCCTTACCGCTAATATTTTGTTGACTCTACCAGACGTAAAGGTGAAATAGTTTAACGACTGCACAGCTGTGGGTTCACACTTTCTCTTGTAACATTGAAAGTTCAATTTAAAAAACAAAAACAAAAGACCTCCAATCCAGTCTTAAAATTAGGAAACTTAACAGAGCAGTAGCAGAGCCTGCATATTGTGGAGAGTGGCTGCCCAAGCACCGTCCGTGTCTGAGCCCCGCCAAAGGACATGGTCTCTCCGTGGGATGTCATTACCTTCGCTGGTGCTGAAGGCCAGGCCCTGCTCGTCATACTGCACGGGTTCAATCAGTTGCTTTTTTGATTGAACAGTTACACTTCTACGGAACCTCTGCACAAATTCTTCTTCGGCAGGACCGCATGGCAGTGTCAATAGCTTTTCCAGCAGTCGGATGAACTGTGCGTACTGCAGACAATAGACTTCATTAGAAGAAGCAAGTGTAATTGCATTTGCTAAAGTTTTGCTATTTATATATACTTGATCTTTCCAATGCTGCTTTTCTTGATGAATTTTGACAGGATGACACTTGTGCATCTTCATGCTGCTTTTCAAACAGCAGCAGATGCATCACTTTCTCGTGCATCTTTCGTACTCAAGCTTTCCTCTCAAAAAACAAAGGGATTTATCATTCAAAAAAAATCAATTTCTCTGCATTATGATCACGAAATTGATATTTAAATTTATTTTAAAAATATTTAGATGATCTTCAAAAGTATAACTTCTAGTCTGTCAATAGAACTGCATCAAAAGGAACATTAGAAATAATTTCTAGTCAGTTATAAATAGCAGAAGAGTCTGATTTTGAGAAAATGTTCCCCTTAAGTTATATTTCATAATACATTTGGCAAATATATTTTTGGCTGTTCAAGCTGTGTTACTTTAATGTTTATGATTTCCTTTAAAACCGAACAATCAAGCTATTTAAAAATTCAAGAGATACTTGACTTAAAGGGCAACCTCTTGAAATAAATTATCCTTGCTACTCTGTGCATTTTTTTTAATAGTTCTTGAACATGTGATTAGAAAGTAAACAACTTGGTATTAACCCCTTAAAATTAGAAGCCAGAATAATCACTCTAGAGTGTCTGTGGAGAAGGAAACAACTACACTGAAGAGCCTTAGTTAAGATAGATTGGGGAGCCCAGTTTTTGATGACTTATTTGTTCCTTGCCAACCCTAAAAGTCATACCCAACTTTGCCATACTTGCCTTTCCATTGAAAAACCATTAATGATTAATGCGAAATATCTGAGACTCTCAACAGTCTAAACAGTATTAAAACAACTGTTCAAATACATACATCTTCCTGGGAAACAAGAATAAGAGGGAAGACATGTGGATTCTAAGTCAGAGCAGAGAACCTACACACCCGTGGCCATGCTGGCTCGATACCCAAGGCCACGCTGCTAGCCTGTTTCCTCTTCCTCCCCAGCTGTGTCCTTGGACTCAGACACTCACCATTTCTTCTCCGACCCTTTAAAAAGACATCAGCGGGTCTCTGTAGGATACGGCTGTGCTCATGAACTCGCCTATGGTTTAGGAAGCCAGAGTCTGCTCCTGCTGCCTTCGGCTTTATCATAGAAACAAGTTCCAGGACTTGTATTAATACCAGCCACTCTTAATGTATAGAGGATTATTACCTATGCTGTGTTTTGTTTTTTATAGCCATATGCTGTTAGTAAACTCCTTAGAGTATTTCCAAATGGAAAAAACAGACAAAAAATATCCACAGATTTTACAAAAATCAAAGTGGCGGCTGGAAAACAGAAAGAAAATGAAATAACGAATCCATTGAAGAAACAAAGAGATCTTTCCAGTTCAATTGCAGCACAGCAGGACTCAGTGGTTAAGATCCTAGCAATCACGTCCAGATCTGCCACCAAACCAAATTCCTGACACATCATCTAAGCAAACTGCAACTTTCCCAAGCTACCAACTTCTCCAGTATTAAATGAGAATCAGCAATGGACACAACTTAAAACCTTATGGTGGCAAGGGACTAGCTACTGTAGGTGTAGCTCCTTCTACAGCAGGTTAATACATGCAACTTCCTTGGATGATGCAGAGATCTATTAGGACACTCAACACAGTAAGCACAATCAAGACCTAAAATGGGGTCCTGAACTTTACAGGGCACAGATTCGCCTTGGATTCCTGGATGGCTCTCCAAGGATTCTATGTGAGGTCTGAGGTGAAGTTTAAAGTGCAGCTCAGAGCCATCGTTCTTAGTGTCTGAAACAATGGATGTGCAGGTCCCAAGACACAAACCATGGCCCTCTCAGCCCTGCATGGGAATGAGGTAAGCCGGGAAGTCAGTCTGCATGAAGGGAACCATGTGCTGAGTCCTTTCCTACCTGATGGCTCCTTGCATTCATCATTAGCTTATACTATTAACCACTGGCTTACTGAAGAGAACAAAAAACAACATCTGCTTTACTCCCTAAAACAACTGGCAGGAGACACAAGGGCACTTACAAAGGGAGAAGGAGGATCTGGAGATGAGATGTGCCACTCCTCTGACTGCAGAAATCAAGAAGGGCTGTGTGAGAACAAGGGTAAGTGTCTGGGGCACACCTGGGATGCGCTGAGGAGCATCCCTCTCGGGGTCTTAACACAGCAATTGTCTGCATTCTCATGACACAGGTCCCCTTAAATTAAAAAGATTAATTACTCACATCTTCATCTGACAGTTTTTCCACTAACATTTCTTCTAGTTCCTCCTTAATCAGCCATCTGCTGCCAATCAGGTCTCTGTTAAAATATCACATATATTTTTAATTAAGCATGCAATTAGAGTTATATCACAAAAGATCCTACCTACAGTAGCAATTCATGATGTGGAGTCAAGTTTTCATGCTAGTCAGGAGTACTCCTACATATACCATTTTGGAGAAACACTCCATTCTTTCAGTCTACCTGAGGAAAGACACTCTGAGTAAACATTTTGCTTTAAGCCCTAAATGTGCTATTATGAAACTTCAGTTAAAAGCTACCAGATTCTTTAAAGCTTAAAAGTGTGCCTGTACAATTTATGCAGAAGGCATACAGAAGACAGTATTTTCTTGTCAACTGGCTGAGGTAGTAATAAAGTCCTAATTAAAAAAAATAATCATAGCCACAGCCACAAGCTGGACAAGCTGACCAAGGTGTCCTCTGTATAAGAACAATATAAATCTATGAGTAGGTCTGTCTTAAGCTGATGAATGCACGGGGTAATGGGGCTGACTGATCACCTATACAGAAAACACCGAGTACATCATAATTCAAAAGAATGATTAAATGCCACTGAATCCATAGAAATGAGCGCAGAATGTTTTCCCTTAAGTAAGAAGCACCTATTTAGAAACCTAACTTTAGTGAGTAGTGCTGAAATACTGTGCAAAGCCGAGGCCTCAGCGAGCAGTGGAAGACAGGAACTTACCTGGACTCGGTGGTTGCTGCCAGAGGACCTCGGTCCTTTTCCAGCTGCATGACCTTTCCATACACGTCCTAAGGGAAACGATGCACAGCTAAAGTGAGAGAGACGGAACAGTGCTCCTGATAGCATAGCTTATCACTGCTCCAAGCACCCCTGACTCTAGGGCTCCTTTCTCAGTCTGGCTTCAGAGTGAATAGTTCTCATCTGAACCAAGGGGCAGGGATCTCAATGAAAATTGATGACATTTAACTGCCTTAAAAAGGTCTACAACCGCTTTTACATTTCACACCACTGAGTATGGCTAAAACAACAAAATTCCTGAAAACTATGTCTTTTCCTTACAGTTTCATAAATAGAATACAGATTTTCATTTTTAAAAAAAAAATCTTAATTTATGAAACAATATACTCTTTACACTTAGAGCCATCTATAGCACAGTGACTACCTAACACTTAATCTTAGAATCTAAGATTTTAAGAGACTCTTTGACTGTGGTTAGGGTACTTGAATCTGGTATGTGGAGTGCTAGGGACTAAACTTAGATTTTATAATGCTAAACAAAGGCTCTTCTCAGCAGCTAACACAACACATTACGGCAGTAATTCTCAACTTGTGGTTTGAGACCCCAGTGGAGAGCCCTTCATAGAACATTGGAAAACACAGATATTTACATTACAATTCATAACAGTAGCAAAATCACAGTTATAAAGTAGCAGTGAATTAGTTTTATGGTTGGAGAGGGTCACCACAACATGAGGAACTGTATTAATGGGTTGTGGCATTAGGAAGGTTGAGAACCACTGCAGTAGGGTAGCAAGATCAAACATTTTCAGCACACTGGTTTCTAAAAAGCAGTTCTCAATACTCCTCAACACCTTCAACAGGTCAACCCTTCTTTACCTGTACCGAGTGACCAGACAGCACGTCCAAGTGCACATGGCATTGCCTGAGCCGGTGCCCAGGGAGAGAATCAGTCAACTAGCCCCTGGACTTGAGGTTGCAGTGGCTAGAGGCATGGCTTCAAATGCAGGCAGAGATATGTGAGGTATGAGAACAGCAGCATGGTCAGAACACACCTTCTTCTCTTTGAAAGCGTCTAATTTTCTAGAGTAACCAAAGCAACTACCGTAACACTAGAAGACCTTCCTCATAGATGAGTTTCAAGTTCGGGCTGGTAAATTAACCATTTTCCAATGGCTTTCTCGCAGTTTTCATTTAAAATCTTTTTCTAACTTCTACTTATTATTGTGTAAGCAGGTGTACGGTCTGTATGTGGGTGCATATGTGGAGGCCAGGGGATGCCTCTGGAGAGTCAGCTCTCCCTTTCTACGTGGGTTCCAGGAGTGAACTCAGTAAGTGCCTTCACTCTGAGACTCCGCCCAAGTTGCTCTTCAAGTCTCTATTTTTCTATGAATATTCTTTCACTACACCATTTCCTTCTGGTGTTGCTCATATCCATAATCACTCCCACATAATTTAAGTAAAGAGATGTCAAAGGGAGCATGGTGAAGAAATGTGCATCAGATGTCAAGCACAGTGGGTTCCACTTACTGCTGACAAATGTTTGAACCAGTGAAGCCCAGCAACGTGCTACTCCCTGGGCAGGAGGTTCTGGGACGTGAATCCAGAGCCTCGAGCATGCAGGCACCTCTATGCTGATCTATACCACCAGCTGCAAACACTCTTCAATAAGGAAATCCACACAAAGAACTTAGCACAGTGCCTGCCTATAGCAGTGGCCGATGATGCTGTCCAGAGTCAAGTTAGTAAAAGCAGTGTGCTGGTGCTCGCTCGCGTCCATGCACTCTCTTGCTGGCGCTCACGCCCATGCACTCTCCCTGTCAGTGTTAGAAACGACTCTCAAGGGTCTGCCTTGTCCGCAGCTCAGCTAAAAGCATTAGTGCTCTAGGAAGTAAGTTCTATAGCGTCAATTCCCCGAAGAGATATGTTCCGATTTGCATAGAAAAATCGTTGAGGGCATAAAATATGCCAGGAACTGTCAACATCACAGATTATCACTGGTAGCTTTTGGTATATTATTACATTTCCACTTGATTTTTTTAGGGACACTAGAGAATTAGAATGACCCCACCTACTCTAAGCTTATATACTGTACTTAATAGTGTAATTTCAAATATGACAGGAATAACCCAGATGTGAAATGCTGAATCATTAATCACAGCTATGATTAATATTTCATAAAATCAAAGCAAGCCTATCCACCCCTTGTGCCATCAGATTTCCATAATGTATGAGTCAAATTTAGAAGGTGCCTTAATTTGAAAATACCAGATGCTCAGGTTGGAAAAGAAATCCTTAAACTAACAGCCCTTCCAGGAGACTGAGCAGTATGAATCTCAGCACCCTTCACAATTTGTTTGGGTTATACTAATCATGTGGAAATTCCAATTTTAGGACGAGTAAACAACTAACAGTGCATTGGAGGGAGGGCAGCACAGGAGAAGTCCATCGCATTTGGTGTACCATACAGTTATTAATGGTAATCTCCAGTTTAGACAGTGCAATCACTAACAATTTGCAATCTGTTAAAAGAATCACAGAGAATCAACTTCTTACGTAATAACAAGCCCAAGTGCTTTGACCACTCGCGTAAACAAAACCACAGAAATAAGCACCAATGTAATTCAGAAAGATTTTGATGCACTGCAGGTTGCAAGTGACATGCTTCGCTTACAGACCTCTGTCACCCCTCTGTGAATGATTTACCTATCAAACAGGCCATTCAACAAAAAATGGCAAGAGTCTTTGCTCCAGGCCACGTGAAGCAATCTGGGATAGCAGTGAGGACATTGGTGTGCTTAGGACTGCCATCCCATAGATGTCTACATCTTGAATTAAAGTCACATATTATAAATATGTGTACAAAAGTAATCTCATTGAATTAACAGAGGTAGCAAGTTAAATCCTATTTTTAAAACATTATATTTTCCTAACCATACACTTTCGAGTATATAAGTTATACAATAGTAATTGTTCATATACAAAGAAATGAAAATACCTCTGGACTGCTGAATTAATGATTGAATTAATTCCTGCTGCCAAGAAGTCTTAAATAGGCATATATATATATGTGCATGTGCACACTTTTTAATTTTGATTTATTTTTATTTCATGCACACTGGTGTTTTGCCTGTGTTTATGTCTGTATGAGAGTGTCAGGTGCCCTAGAACTCCAACTATAGACAGTTGTGATCCACAATGTGGCTGGTGGAAACTGAACCCAGATCCTCTGGAAGAGCAGCCAGTACTCAACCACTGAGCCATCTCTCCAGCCCAGCACATGGCTTTTTAAAAACAAGCACTCCACACAGTTGTTAAACAAGTACTCAGTAACGGTTATTTTAACTCCATTTTTAAAGACAGAAGCATTACATTCAAGAGGTTTAAATATTCACGGGATTACAAGGGACATTTAGAAACATTTAAGCCAAGTGCAGATGCCATGACACTTCATCCCAGGACCCTGGCTTGCAGTCTACAGTGGCCTAAGCAGGCAGCCCACACCCGAGGGGCTGTGGTCCTTAGGCACAAGAACTAGGGTTACTTAAGTTGTCAGAAAAAAACTTGCAGAGCTCTGAAATGCCAATAACTTCTTTTACAAGGCAAATGAGCTTTATGTACGTAAAAACTCACACTGTCTGTCTGTCCCAGCATGGATTTCATGGGACATATCAAAGTGTTCTTCTGGGTACAAGAACTGTAGGCCACACCTCTTAAGCAATAATGAGAGATCCCAGTGCACAACATACAGCACTTCCAAGCTGGACTCACTAAGTCTCAAGTCCCCTTTCTTGAAGAGCCTTCCAGGTAGCCCATGTCTTGGAGGGGTCCCCAGGTCAGAGTCAGATAACCACCTCCTAGAGTAAGTTGTAAATGACTTGTTACAGTCTGGATACTGTTGTCCTGCTCAACCCAGGGCCCATGTATGGAGGCTTTGTGTCCAGGGTGGTGCTCCTGGGAGGATCCAAGGCCCATAAAACACCTGGTCATTCTCTAATGACTGAAAGCAACCATGGCCCCTGCTCTCCTTTTCCCCTTCTCTACAACAGCTTTGAATAGCAGATAACTTATCATTGACTAAAACTCCCAAAACTTGCCAATGAAACATCTTGTTATCATAGGTAATTTTTTTAATACTACAAGTTAAGAAAGGAAAAAAAAAAGCTAACACAATTTTCAACTCACTTGTAGTAAGTGAATTCCATGAATAGTCAATCTACCATACCTCCCACCTGGCTGCTCTGGGAAAGCCCGGCTAAGGTCAAAGCTATACCAGCCTTTACTCCAGGCCCAGGCCTCTGTCCATCTCACCGAGTCGTATATACAGGTCTCTCTAGACCAGCCACTGCTGCATATCTGCTCTCTAGCAATTTCACTTCCCAGTGCTAGGGATGGGGTCCGGAGCCTCATCTGTCAGAGCCACAGCTTATTTTCTTTTCCAAACACACATCTGTCACTTTTAGAATCCTTCTCTGTCCTTTGCTCAGCATTTTCAGGAAATTTCTGTTCCTGCTCTTTCCCATCTTCTGTTCTTGAAACCTATGCTGCAGCTTCTCATGCCTGAGAAGTATGTGAGTCTTCCTGCTTAAATGGCTCCTGAGGGAATGTAACTATAAAGTTTCAATAAAGAAGGTAGGTCAGGTGGAGACAACGTTGTTAAGCACCTACTCCCTTTCCGCTCTTCAGAACCATTCTACAAAACCCAGAAAGTCTCTTATTTCTTAAAACCACTTTTAATTGTTTAAGAAATTGTGTCAAGATTGTTTTACAGCTTCTTGCTAACTGTGTTTTTACTGATTTTCCCAGGATCCTGAAGACACAGGAGTCACTATGTCCACAGCAATGATGGGTGTGCAACAGACCTCCAAATGAGCCCTTAGTGTGTGACATGGAGTAGGAGCATCCCCACAGATCCAAGGGTCCCTTCACTCCACACTTGCCCCGCCCCCCCAGTATGCTTCATTTCCTCATAGGGACAAATATGATACATGTTTCTTTCACGGTTATTCTTCCTCACAAATCTCATTATGTCCCCAAAATCAATGAGCTGTACAGGAACTGGAAACAGTATTCACTAAAGTATTATATACCACCCCCCCCCCTTTTAAACTTTGAGACAGGGTCTTGCTAACTTTCTTTGCTGGCCCGGAAATTCCCTGTGTAGACCAGGCCGGCCTTGATTTTGCAGCTATCCTCTTGCGCCTGCCCTGCATATGCTGAGTTTATGTGGGTCATGCCTAGCTATATACTGGTTTTGCTTTTTATTTTCAAAGGCAGGGTCTTTGATGCAGTCCTGGCTAATCCAGAACTCACTCTGAGGACCAGGATGGCTTCAATCTCAAAGATCCGCCTGCCTCTGCCTTCCAAAAGAGCTTGTATTAAAGGCATGCGTCACCATGCCTAGTTTATATGCTGTTCTTAACTGCAGTATGCATCAGAGCTATCTTAGACTAGTTGTAATGAGGTACATATACTTACTATGCAAACAGCCACCCATACTAAAAAGACTCAGCACGATTGTAAACAATAAGGAAGGTTAACAGAGCTCAGAAAGGTCTCCTCACACAGCTGCACACAGGCTTGAGATCAGTTTCCTTATCAAAAAGCCTGACCATGGACTGTCCTGCCTCACACAATTACAGCTGCTCACAGACACAGGAAAGGCCGTTTGGCTGAGTGTCTTTCCCCTTGTCACCTGAGAGAAAATTGCATCTGCAAAAGCAAATGGTAGCAACAAAGCTTCATCCCTGAGGCTTTTCAGCCTGTCGTTCTCCGGGGGCTGCTTCCTGAGCTGGCTGCCTGGGGGCAGAGGGGAGGCAACCCCACTGCAGGATGTTAGGGCGGAACAAAGGAGAGAAAGCCTACCAGCTGGTCTGCTTCTGTTGGGCTTTAAGTGCAGTGCTCACTTCAGCAGGAAAGTGCCTCTGCAGGCTGAGCAGGGACCACTTAGAGGATTTCAAAGTGCAAGCACCTCAGAAGCCAGCGATGTGTGTGCTCTGAGAGGATACGGCTGTGAGTGTGGCTCTAATTAATGGCATTTGCCGTAAGTGATGCTGATGTGACGACGGGCAAACAGAGTTTCCTGAGTTAACGAAATTTAAAAGCCCAAAGAACTCTCCTATGTGCAACAAAACTCAGCCCAACCCAGGGGAAGAGCATTTATTAGTCAAATATAATTTGACATTTCAGTCAAGAGTACGGTAAAATTCTATCCCATCAGTTTCTGGAGCAATACCTTTTAAAGCACACAAGCAAACTAAAAATAAAGCCAGGCCTCTTACACAATGTGTAATTTCTTCATTATGATGGAATGCAACAAAAGAGCTTGCCCTTGGGTTGCTCCATTTCAGCCACAACAAATGCAAATGGCTCGTCAGATGACAGCTGTGATAAGGCTCCTCTGTAAGACCTGCGCACTTTACTTTTTCCCGTGAAACTTGGGATGAAGGCAGAAGGCAGGAAGAGAATTAATGTAGCATACAGTCTAAAGGCAATGCTACAACCGTGATTAAGTAGAAAAGTTAAAAGGCACAGATTTTCCACAGCTTCGCTGCGTGCAACCCATCCGTGTAACAAGTTGACAGGCCTAGCGCGTCAGCTCCATCATCCCCTCCGACAGCTAAAACGCGGCGCTGCATCCCTTTTCAGGGGAAATTTGCGTCTGCACCATGAAGCGTTGTACATTATTTCTTAGCACTGCAGGGGGCTCAAGTCCATATGGAACCTTCACAAATATTACCACAGATCAAACCAGCGGCGTTTGGAGGCAGATTTGACATACCTATTTAAATGAGCAGCAGGGGTCCTCGGGCAGCCGCGGGCTGTGCGCGGGAGGCTTCGTGGAAGTCTGAGCACAGCCCCATTACTCAGCAAAGACATACTCAACATTTGTCATTCATTTCATTTCTGCCAGGGCACGAAGCTCATTTGCCCAAGGTCAACAAAAAGCGAAAAGAAGGTTTTCTTTTTTTTCCCTAAGAAATAAATGTACCTGACAAGTGGGGACTTTGTCCGTGGGGTTTGTGAAGCACAAATAAACAGCAGATCAGCCTGAAGGCAGAGGAGTGCAGAGGCCCCAGCTCTGACTAGATGGGGGAAGCCCCATAAATATCTCCATAGCTTTAAAAGTCACAGTATGGATAAAACAGAACTTGACACCATGTTTTTAAAAATATAATGTGTTCTGTCTTTAAAAAATGATTACCAGCATCCACCTTTTTTCTTTTTCTAATAGCAGTTTTGGGGACCACCCTCAAATTCCCATACTATGGAACAGTTCTCTTCTGAAGGCAACAAAACAAAAATCCTCCAGTATACTGAAAAGCCAAAGCACAGTAGGACCACATGGCTAAGCCTGTTGTGACCTGGACTCTCTCCCACACGGCACTGACTGATGGATGGTCCAAACTGTAATAGAGTAGCAGAGGCAAAGCAGACATAAGACTTCACAATCCTGACAGCACAATGCTCCCTTGCCTGGACAGGACTCGAACGTGTGTGCAGGAGCACTTTCTGGATAAACATAGACAGATGCAGTGGCTGAGGCAGCACAGGAGGTTCTCATCAGAAACCTCAGCAAGTCCTTGCCCACTGAGAGACAGTTCTGACACTGAGAGACGTCTCCAGAAGAGCTTTATAGCTTATAAATAAATATACTTACATGCATTAATGAATAGTATGATTGTTTGCCAGTATAGAAGAGAAAATGAAATGGACGGCCATCTTCTCCCCACTGGATTGCTAATGAAAATAAAAACAAAAACATGTACAGAGATGAACCAAACTTTGAGTCTAATGACAGTATGGGATACACCTGTGATTCAGATTAGCATATCAAAAGTATCTAAAATAACAAAATTATCCATATAAAATGCACATATTTAGCATATTTAATATGTAAGTGCTTAGGACAGTTATTGTCTCGTATTAGTTAGCAGAAAACAATGTCTGTACTTAATAAAATATTCCATCCTGAAGATCTATTTCATTTGTTTTAAATAAAATCTATAAGATAACACAAATCACTTTGTTAGAATAAAAGTATTTAGGTTCCACATTTTTCAAATGAAAAATGACAGTCAATAAGTCAGTGAGCACATTCAGAAATTTGAGGCAGCCCAGCCCAGCACACCTGCACTGGACAGCCTGCCTGCTATATCATGTATTCCAACCCCATTGTAAGCTCCCACGGAGAGTTGAAAACAGCCACAACATAAGGGGGAAACTCTGTGTCAAGAGAAAACGAAGAAAAATCATATTCCCTGGCTTACTACATAGTATAAGCTTCCCCCTGTCTGTTGTTTCCTATTGCTTTAACCTGCAGTATCCACTACAATCAGTGTAACAGTGGGACCTGGTTCTTCCTGGCAGTATTCACTACTGAGCCCACTCTTCAGAAAAGTTTAACCTGGCTAACATGTCGTCTGGCTTCTCATGACATGTTCTTACAGCAGACACACTGACAACTGCTGTGTACGGTGGATCTTTGGAGGGCCACAGCTCCTGTACAACCAGGCTTCTGTTACCCTTTCCAAACAACACCCATCTTCATCAGGACACATCCTTTAGAGGCTTTGGGTTTCTGGATTTCTGATCACTGTCATATCTGGGTATTCAATGTGTCTAGAACTTGTACTTGGGAAGCAGAAAACCTTTATTTGTTTTTAAATAGTAAACATTTTTTTTCTGTTGAAATACTTGTATATGCAGGACTTTTTTCTTCTCTGAGGATAATTATTATTGGATTGTGAATACACTTGTGAGGAACAACACTGAATGAATGTTGAAAAGGTTTAGACTGAAAAGAACAGCCATGCGAGACAAGGTGGCTAAACACGTTCCAAGGGCATTTCCACATGCTCCATGCTGTCTTCCGCATTACCCAGTACTTGAACCTGCACTATGCAAAGGATTCTCATTGCTTAGTTCAAGTCAGTCAGAAAGTAAGCAAAGCCAGCAAAACCACACAAGCATCCTGGCAGTGCTAAGACCACTGTTAAGTTTGGGTAGAACTTTGAATCACAGATCTGTGTGCACTTGTGCTCACAAATGGAGACTTCATAAACTCTGCACACACATACCTTCTTGCTAAACATGCACGATTAGCTGAATCGACAGTATCAGAGTTGGAGATGCACTCTTGTTACTGTAATAGACTACAAAGCTTCCTGTATCACAGCATGCACCAGAACTGTTTCAGGTACACTCTGTTCTTAACGCTGCTAACATGGGAGAAGCGTCACACTCCTAACGTCTGGCTAAGCTGCACTGTCCTCGGCTGCTCTCCTATTACTTGTCTTTCTGTCCCTGCTGATAGTTACAGGAAGTCATCCTCACTCTTCCTTACAAAACCCCTCACTACTTCTTAACACCTTCAAACATAATACGATCTCCCCCAAACACCTACTAACCAGAGCCAATTAGTAATTTTGAAGACAGAGCCAGATCCAATGGGACAGGCAATTCAAAAACTAGTCTAGGAAACCAGCAAGAATGTAGATGGGCTTCAGTGACATTGTTTATCTAAGCACGAGGAGTGCCTTGGCTCACTGGCCAACACAGGGAGGGAAAAGGTAAAGAGAAACGTTGGGCTATTATCTTTCTTTTCTTCCTTCCTTCTTCTCCATCATCATCATCTTCTTCTTTTTTTTTCACTTGCCAGGTGTTCCCTTAAGATTTTTAGCTTAATTTTCCATGAAAATCTTGTCCATTTCCTGTAGTTCTAAGCAGAGTATGTCTGCTGTTGATACAGGCCCCTCCCATTTAGTTCCCTGTCATAGAGTTCAAAACAGGTAAGTCAAATTACGCAAGTAACATACTACTCTATTAAAGATTAAAAGTAAGGATTCCTTGGCCAGAGGCAAGGTGAAAGGAAGCCAACACTTGTAGACTCGTGTTGTGCATTCACATAATGGGACAGCACTTGCCTAGTTATGCGATGCTCTGGTCTGTATTCGCTTTACAAAACTTGATACAAAATGACTTACTTGAGGGGGGGCACAATGGTGTGTGAACCATTCTCTGATACTCCCTGTGGGCCCACAGCTGATCAGGGCATCAGGCTCGGTGGCAAGTGTCTTCCCCGCTGAGCCATCTTGCTGGCTCCACTTGTTTTGGTTTCAGCAGTGTAGTTGTGCAGCGAGGGAGGCTCGCTGCTCATCACATAATGATGGCTGGCCTCGCCCTTGCCACCCTACTGCATGCACAGTCAGTCACACAGTGCGCCTCCCTTTTTGTAGACAAATATGGCATTCTATTGTATTTACACTAAACATTTTTAGTTGCTTTTCCAGACTAATGAGTTAACACGGTACTTTTAACACCTGTATGATGGTATGATTCTAAGATTTTATTCAGGAACTTTATGACAAGTATTTAAATTGTTTCTAATAATTGCTTCATAATGCTTATACTTCCTAAGCCCTGGAGTGAAAAAATAAAAGTCCTGGTTACTGTTTTTGTAGGGCACCATTTCTGACCTTAGGTATTTTACAGTGCTTACTGGCTACTTTTATTGTTTTCGTGTACAAGCTGCATGCTATCTTTGCTTATTTTTGTCATCTAGTTTGTTTGTTTGTTTTGGGGAGGGCTAACATACAAGAATAATTTATTTTAGAAACCGAGCCCATATCATAGTTTATGCAGATTTTCTGGTGTCTTCTTGTCAAAGAAAAGTTTTAACCTTGAAAATAATTTATGATCTTTATGTTTTCTGATTTTCTGTCATTTTGATAGCTAGGGTAAGAGAGATGGTTCAGTGGTTAAGGGCATTTTCTGCTCTTCCAGAGGACTTTGCTTCCCAGCACTGACATGACAGCTCTTCACTGTCTGTAACTCTCAGTTCCAGAGGGTCTAATGCCTTCTTCTGGCCTCCATGGGCACTGCATGAATGCAGTAACAGGAACACAAGCACATTCATACTCAAAATAAAATATTACTAGCTGTATTATCCATCTACTGTTCTAGAGAGTGAATTTTATTTGATTTTTTTCTTTTCTTTTCTTTTCTTCCTTCCTTCCTTCCTTCCTTCCTTCCTTCCTTCCTTCCTTTCTTCTTTCTTTCTTTCTTTCTTTCTTCCCTCCCCCCCACCTCTCTCTCTCTTTCTTTCTTTAAAGAGGGAGAGGCTCGAGGTTGATATAGTGCCTCTTTTTAGAGCCTAGGCTTATCTCAAACTCCTGGCAGTTCTATTGCCTCAGCCTTCTGAGTGTTGGGATTATAGAGGTGAGCCTCCATGTTTGACTTCAGAACCCGACACATAATGTTGTTAATGTCTTAATCCAAATTTCATCTTCTGAATATATCTGTTTGTCAATATTCTTTGAAATGGTTAAAAACCACAAATTTCCCCATGTCCACACACACACACACACACACACACACACACACACACACACACACACAAACAGAGTTGGACTTACTATTTTTAAGATGGTTTGTGTCTACTCAAAGAGAAAGACAGCAATTCATGGGCTATCATCAGACTAGTATCATATCCAATCCACAGTGATTTCTCCTTGTGTGATTTTGGCTACTCTGATGTCACTGGGCAGCGAGATCCTCACATAATTTCCATGTTTTACATTCTACCCTATAATTTTAATACTGTGACTTCAGACACCCAAACAATGACTTCCCAGTAATGCTTTAATACAGTTTTTCGTTTACATTTTATCAGTTCCTTCCAGCAGGCAATTGTGATCTATGAACAGAACTAAACTTTCTGGTATCCTTGTTGTTTGTTCTGCAGTGCTGAGGTCTGGGCAGGACCTTGCACATGCTTGGTACACTCCATCACCCATCTGCACCCAGGGCCTTGAACATGCTCGGTACACTCCATCACTCATCTGCATCCAGAGCCTTGCACATGCTTGGTACACTCCATCACTCATCTGCATCCAGGGCCTTGCACATGCTTGGTACACTCCATCACTCATCTGCATCCAGGGCCTTNATGCTTGGTACACTCCATCACTCATCTGCATCCAGGGCCTTGCACATGCTTGGTACACTCCATCACTCATCTGCATCCAGGGCCTTGCACATGCTCGGTACGTTCCATCACTCATCTGCATCCACAGCTTTTGTCTCCTGTGGCCTTGAATTTGCCAAATGATCTTGTGTGCCATTAATTTCCTTAATTATCTGGTTTTGACCTACTCTCTTAATATAGTTTTTATGATTCTGGGGCTGGAACTTCATGTACTCTAGGCAAGCACTTTACAACTGAGTTGCATAAACATCCAGTCCTGCATGTTTCTTATAAGATTATAATGGTCAGGGTTCCAAATAACTGTCAATAATGTATGCTATTTCTGAATGCAATGAATTTAATGACACATTTAAAGATTTGATGTTTCTGTTTTCTTCTGAGAAGTCCTACTCAAACAAGGATTCTTTACATTTCTAGTTGAAACCTTTTTTAATCAAAAACAAAAGGCTCCATTTTGTTAATTGTTTTCTCTATGTAAATGTTTTTCTCCTTGAATAGAAAACTTATCTTAATATACTGAGTAATGTTAAGCCATACTTAAAATTCTGAGAAAAATGTTATATTCCCTGGTAGTTTCTTTAAAATGTTCTACTTGTGCACGCAGGAGGCAGAGGCAAGTGACTCTCTTTGAATTTGAGGTTAGCCTGCTCTTCATAGCAAGTTTCAGGTTATATAAGAATATACAATGAGACCCTGTTCTCCCAGGTATAGGGGTTGGGGAAGAAAGCTTCACTTTTGGGGTAAGCCATGTCCAAATGTAGTCATTATGTGATTTTGCCAGCGAACTAGAAGCCTTTGCTTTCACTGTTGTTGTTGTTGCTGTTGGTTTGATTTTG
Source organism: Mus pahari (assembly GCF_900095145.1). Classification (NCBI taxonomy): domain Eukaryota; kingdom Metazoa; phylum Chordata; class Mammalia; order Rodentia; family Muridae; genus Mus; species Mus pahari. The sequence goes on along the minus strand of NC_034594.1, from coordinate 23,376,294 downwards.
GTCAACAACAATATATACAATAACAAGTTTTCTGTTACTTCAAGGCATAATAAGAATCACTTACTGGCCCACTGCTGGGACAGTATTTTTTCAGCAAACCTGATAACTTGTGGCCTGGCTGGTTTTTCGTTTACCACGTGGTAATAGCTGTAATGTCAGAATTTTCATGATTGAGGTAACTGTGACAATTACACTGCTCTTTAAGCTATCTGTCTGTGAGTGTGGGTCACACATTTGTACCATGAATCAGCACTGCCTGAGCTACCTGCACTGTCGGGGCATCCTTGGAAATTAAAAAGGATGGGGAAAATAACAGTTTGTGCCTTAAAAAACGGTTGGAAAGTTTTGAGATAAGACACGAAGCACTTAGAGCTGGCCACTCTAAGGCGCAGTAGACGCCGCCATCATCACCTGGGGGAGTTTTCTAACGAGCATGGAGCTGCTGTTCATACTCAGACAAACCAGCATAGATACCTCATGTCCTCAGAGCAGTCGGTAAATACTGCCATTTGAAAGTGCTAACACTGGACCACAGTCAGCTTCCTGGTAAACTGTGTGCCTGCCTGGCATACAGGAGACCCAAGGTTTAATTCACACACACACAAAAGAGTAATAAACATAAGCAAACATTTGTAATATTATTCTTGACTGACTTGACTGGCTTTCTCAGTGCTACAGCTCCTCTTTTAAATTCGCCATTATACTCATCAGCTTAATTTTTCTTTCTCAATTACTAACAACATGTTTTGTACCTGCATGATATAATGACCATATTCCATAGGACTTGATGGAAACTGTCAAATAACAAATAGTGGGTAATTTCAATTTTGATTCTTTAATACAACAGTGATACAGTTCTATTGATCTTAAGTCAGAAAATTTAACTGATGACTTCTACTCTTGGGCCTTTGTTTGCTTTTTTCTCAATGTTTCACTTCACCATGCACAACTATGTTACTATTTGGTAATCATCTGCATAGAAAACATATTCTTTGGGTTTGTGTCTACAACTACAAAACCATAACAATTTGAATTCTTTAGTCTCAGTTAACAGCACTGCTTTTTAATCTGTCAGTGCTAAGTAATTGGTACAGAAAGGCTCAAGGTCATCAAATCCACTTATTGGACAACAGGTTTTTCAACATAAATTAACATTATTGTCTCACTGAATCATTTTCCAGGCCCTCACAATTCCAGGCTGTCTAACATCAATGATCCTTCTTGGTTCTGTTATCAACCTGGCATGTATCTTTATTTTCCCCCAATATTTTTACCACTTTACAGTACATGGTTTTTACGTTAACTCAATCTAGAAGCTTCCATCTCTCAATAAACCAAATGGTAGTATAGTACAAGTGCCATAATCTACCGAAACTTAAATTCATTGTTATTTTCTAAATACCTACAAACTGATTTATCCTATAAGAAGTACAATAAGATTGAGAACAGAAAGCAGAACATCTGCTATTTCTAAAGAAGCATTGTTAAATACACTTAGCTGTAATGTCAGACAATTCTAGCAATAGTGGCATATTTTCAAAATTATACATGGGCACTTTGCAGCAACCACCTGAAGCTTTGGTGTCTATTCTATGCTATTCTTTATCCCATTCTATCTGCTAGTAATAATGGGCACATGACACTGAGAAAGTGGTATGCTTTGAAGGACTCAAGACGCCTCAGAAGGCAAAAGAGACACGACTCACACATACATAGAAGAGAAATGAGAGAGAGAGAGGACCAGGTGAGAAGCCTGAGGAGCTGAAGCACAAAACAGCCAGTCCAGTGAGAAAGAAAAGAATCAAACAAATTCCTGCTATTCCAATATTTACCAGGAAAGCTACTAGGTACATGTTGTTCTGCCTCATTCCGGTGATTGGACTATAAATGGCACTGTATCTTCAAACTTCAAATAAAAGAGCACCTGTACACAGCATTCATTCATTTTTCCAAAATCTATTGTGAAACAAATGTTATGTAGGCTATAATTGATCATATCTAAGAACTGATAAACACAGGACATCTAGAAAGAGATTTAAGACACTTATGACAAATATAAAATAAAAGTTACTTCAAAGAGTGAAGAGAGGGTCTGAGAGATGGCTCAATGGGTAAAGCACCTGCCATCAAGTCTATTGACCTGGGTTTGAGCCCCGGGATTCACGTGGTACAACAGAGAAACAATTACTCCAAGTTGTCTTCTGATTTCCAAGTGTATGTGGCTACATGCTTATGTACATGTCTGTTCAGAAACACACACACACACACACACACACACATACACGTGCTGAAAGGCACTTTAAGAGTGAAGCAAGCACTGGATGGAAAGAATGAGGCTGAGGTGGAGTGCACAGACCTACACCCCAAATTCTTCCTCACAGACGTCTAATGGGGTACAGGATACAAGTCATTAGTATGGAACCAGCACAGACACAAGCTCTAACTCGTCTAAGTTTCATATCCTACACAGACTGCAAACTCTAGCCATTAGTTAGTATATAGAGTACTTTTGTTGTACGGCATTTCCATGAGACAAACTGCTACTGTGTAACCCAAAACTGTAATAAAGAAAAAGAAAAGTGCACTAGCTTAGTCTTGAGCAAACTTACCTCTTTGTTTTGGAAAAATATGTTCAGGATGCTGTAAGATAAATGTAAAGTGTTATTAGGCAACCTCTATAAAACGTAAAAGGCATTCTTAAACAAGTACTTAGGATTACCTTCATCATTGGCCTGGCTCGCTTCTCAAACAAACCACTTGGAAAAAGGTAAGCAATAGCTCTCTGAAAACATATACAAAGGTTAATTAACAACTGTTATAAAAACATTCAATTCATAAACAAACCACAGAATGCGTATTATATAGCGGACACTGAACTAGAGTTTCATATGTATTATGCCAGTTCAAGTGGCAAAGCACGATTTCTACACATATATCCCCAAAAGAAAGAAAGAAAACAAACGCAGTAATTATTAACCTGGCTATTGACAACTTTCAAGTGTCAACACTGTAGAAGGTGTCACTCCTACAATGTGATACTACAAGTCTACCTTTGCAGGTAAAGACAAGAGGTATTCCTACACAGCCCTGTGTACTGTGCCCATGGGTCATCATTCCAACCCCAGCACATGGCAGCAAGCAGGCTTGTGTTTCATTCACTGTGCCATACTGGAGACAAACGGTTTAAAGGACAGATATCTTGGCTCATCATTTCAGTAAGGTGTGTAGGTTCTGAGCAAATGCAGAATATCGTGTTAAGAACGTACGGCAGGGACCTTTACCTCATGGTCACCAGGAGGCAGAGAGAAATGCATGAAGGGCTGTGGAAGCCCTACAGGGCCCTACTTCTTCTAGCAGGCAGGCCCCAGCCGCTCTGAGTCCTACCATCTCCTCCCAAACAGCACCCAGCTGGGATAGAGCTCTCAACACACAAATCTGGGGAGCAGTTCTCACTTACACCTGAGTGTCCACCATGGCTCCCTTGATATTTTACGCTAGAGATTTTATCTTGATTCTAAGGACTGAATGTGGGCCCTCATACAGACTGAACACACACTCTACACTGAACAACTCTGGCCCTGATGAGTTTTTAAAGTATGCTTTTCAAACAAGTCCTCCTGTGAGTTTCTCACAAGGAATGTGACTGGCCTTGCTTAGCCAGTGCCACTGCAGACATTCTCTCCCTCACAAAGATCGCTGAACACTCCCCACTCGTTCCCATTTACACCAGAGTTGGACAAATTTCAATTTGTCCACACACAGGACAATGACAATGCCCTACGACACTCTGAATAAGCAGGTGTACATGGATGTAATCTAGTAGCAGGTATACATATACACTGGAGGAAGAGGCAGGGAAAAAAAAAGAAAACTGCTTAACAGAATAAACAGTACTAACCATAAGAATAGAAGAGGCGGCACAGGAAGAAAGCCCATCCATCACTTTACAATTTCCCGGTCAGTCAGGATTCAGGCAAAGATCACAAAGCCCCTGGCTAACACACCACCAGGGACCAGAAAGCTCAGACTCAAACATTACCCTCCTTTGTCAGTTACTTTTCCATTGTTGTGACAAGATACCATGACAAAGGCAGTTTATTCTGGCTTACAGTTCCAGAGGGTCAGAGTCCATTACATCATGTGGGAAGCATGGCGGCAGTCAGGAAACTTGAGTAACATCTCAGAGTTCATATTAAACCACAAGCAAAAAGCAAGATAAAACTAGCAATGGTAGCCGGGCGTGGTGGTGCACGCCTTTAATCCCAGCACTTGGGAGGCAGAGGCAGGTGGATTTCTGAGTAGGCCAGCCTAGTCTACAGAGTGAGTTCCAGGACAGCCAGGGCTACACAGAGAAACCCTGTCTCGAAAAACCAAAAAAAAAAAAAAAAGCAATGGCACAAGTCTTTTAAAACTCTTGAGGACCACCTCCAGTGATACACCTCCTTCAACAAGGCCAGACCTCCTAAGCTTCCCAAGCAGTGCCACCAACTAGACATCAAGCTTTCAAATATGAGGAACACTATTAGGGACATTTCATTCAAACCACCACAACTCCAGATCACTCACTAGAACAAAGGGCAAAGGGCGCTTTTCCAAGAGTTCTAGTGGAGCCGTGCTGAAGGCAAAGGGCAGTCACATCAGCACTCAACCGCAGTGGGAGAGACTGACTATGCACCTCCCAGGGTGACACTGGGGGGAACGCCTCCATCCATCCCAACCTTGAGCAGGAGGAAGAACACAATTGCAGAATGTAACAACCAAGCAGGTGTCTAGAATCTAAACAACTAGATAATGAGGGAATTTTATGAATTAGCATTATTAAGCAATATTAATATATATGATTTGAGCAGATAAACCAAACAGCAGACCACGACAAGGTGATTCCAAGTGAGAGGTTTATTAAGCAGGGATGGGGAGCGGCAAAGCGGGTAGAAGAATAGAGAAGAGAGAGAGAGAAAAAGGAGGAGAAAAGGGGGAAGGGGGAAGAGAAGAGAAGAGAGCGGGGTGAAGAGAGGAGGAGAAGAGAGCGAGGAGGGGTGATCCCCTAATTTATACAGAGAATGACATCACACCAATAAGGGTGGGGACTGAGCCAGGTGAGTTGTGGGATTGAGGGTCGTTGTCCTGGNAACGCAGGTCTAGTGTCACATGGTTGGGCCAGGCCTTGGAGTGTCCTGGTGCTAACAGGGAAAACCTGGAAATTCTAACTATAGACCATTTACATAGACATTATAGAATTGTTATATTAGAAGTGACAACTGCACTGAAGGAGATATTGACAGGAAGGATGTGTACCTGATTTTCAATTGGTCAGTCAAAATTATTCTACACAGAGGCGAAGGAAATGTGGAAAACACAATCAGATTTATCCATGTGAAGAGCATGTATTCAATGAACATTCAGATTTCGTGGAAATCTGAAACATTTCAAAGTTAAAAGATAGGAAAATGTGAAAAAATTTTAAATAATACAGATTTTCCCACACCCACCGGCTGTCTACAGACTAGCCTAAAGCACCTGCGGGGCCCTGTCCTCATGTCCACACAGCAACTCCAGGCCTGTCAGCACTGTGGCAGAGGCGGGGTGGGGTGGGGGGGGGGGGTGGGGAGGGGAGTGCACAGGCTCAGAAGATTAAGTATGCCTGTCAGCTCACAAGCCATTCATCCTCCAATAAGCAGCAGGCTATCTCGGGCATCACTTTGAAGCAGGAAGCTGACTGAGTCATGTGATCACTGACTAACCCTAAAGGGAGGTGCAACCGTAAGAATCCCACTGCACTTTATATTTCTCAAGTGTGGTAAGCAGTGGAAAATCTCCAGAAGGTTCATTGGCAGAGGGGAGTTTAAAAAGAAAAAGAAACCCACTGAAAGGACCTGGAGGGTGAGTGGAAAGCTCTTCAACCGTAAAAACAAGTGAACAAAGACCCTGGCAGAAAACTGTGAAATCCAAGTGAAAGGCGGTTCTAACTTAGAGAGAAACCCAACACTATAATCTAGTTGAAAGATATAAAGGTGGGCAATGATTGAAAAAACGGAATGAGAGAGAATAGTACTAAAATAACCCAGTTGTTCAAGTAAGAACAGCGAAGCCAGGCTCTCAGCATGCGGCCTGCATCTGTTTAGTATGCAAGCGACAGTCCAGACCTGACCTGACCTATTACTTCCATCAGGCTCCTATGGGCATTCTATGCAGATGCCCCCCCCCACACACACACACACAAATTCTGAAGCAAACAAAGGACCCACCGGCTTTACTGAAAACATTTTTTTTTCTGTTGCTTTCTGGGTTCACTTAACAACCAGCTAGTACACAGTTGTTAAAATGTAGGTGAATGCACTTTTAAATAAACAATGAATTAATAAGAATAAGCTTTTACGTTAGTGTTGTGTTGAACAGCTTACAGTGTGTTTTGGACACTCTAGGCACTATCCAGGGAAAACCTGACTTCCATTACACCGCAGAGAAAGGGAGCAGTGAAGGAGCCGGGGTGGAGACAGGAGAGCAGAGTCCTGTGCTTCAGGCACCACCACTCCAGGGATCTGATTGCTGGTTGTGACATGAAATAAAATACTTTTAAAAGGCAGGGCTAAGTGGGTTCTTGATAAATATTATACAAATACAAAATTCTCAGTTTGTAGAAACCATATACACATCATACTATTTTAAGAATAAGTCATATGAGGATGCTGGGAGCCAACCATCAGACTGAGCTCGGGTAACCTGGTGGGGGAGCTGACAGAAGGACTGGAGGAACAGATGGGGATTGCTACCCCATTAGAAGAACATAGGCTGGCCTGACTCCCCAATCCTTCCAAAACCTAGACCACCAACCAAGGAGTGTTCCTGGAGGGATCCATGGCTCCAGATACTATGTAGCAGAGGATGGCCTTGCCCAACAGCAATGGGAGAGGAGGCCCTTGGTCCCAGGAGGTCTGTTTCCCCCAGAGTAGGGGGATACTGGAGCCATGGGGCAGGAGAGTGTGGGTGGGTGGGGGAGCACTCTCATACAGGCAAAAGAGAGGTGGGGGAAGATGTGGGATGGAGGTTGGTGGGGAGGTAACAGGGAAGTGGATATCATTGAGATGTAAACAAATGTAAAATGGAATGATTAATAATAAAATAAAAAGAATAAGTCATATATGTATTAACTCTATTTTACAGATGAATCTTCAGTTAAGTAACTATACACAGTCCAAAAATACCTCGAGTCAGAACTGAAATCTGTGATTTAATTCTGGAATAGCCTCTCAGATCACAGATTTACTTCTTCACTGACTTCAGAGGACAGTTATTTAGCAGTAAGATTAACAAGAAAATTCCCAAAGAAATTAATTTACCTTGGTAAGTTTTATTTAACAAATATTTATCCTAACCTGACTGTAGGCACTTGCCACTTTAGAAAGATAAGAACCATATGGCCTCCCACTTCATTGTGTCAGGAGACAGAAGAATCTATAGTGTCAGACTCAGGAGCTGCTCTCACAGAAAGCATCAGTTACTGTTACAGCAGCACCTCCCACCTGGTTTCCTATCAATCAGCTCGTCCTTCTAACAAGGGCCTGTGCCCACTGTCTGCTACACTACAGTTCCATTCCCACTTCACATGCACGAGGCTCCAGTTACCTGTCCTCCTCCCATGGGGTGGAAATGCTCTGCACACTCTCCCGTCCTCTGCCATTTCTGTCAAAGAAGCGCCCTCTTCTCACCCTGTCACTGCCAGCATCATCCACGTGACTTACAGCTACCACAAAGGCTCCTTAACATTCCAACTGTTGTCACATTTGTGAGCAGACTAAAGCGAATAAGTCATCTCAATTAGACTGTCCAAATCATGGTGGCATCTAGGCCAATATGTAATTCTCAATTCCCAAACTCAATCCTATCCTTAGGTATTCCCATCTACTTGCTGATTTCTGTCCTGCCTCTATTAGATCCTGCAACTGATTCAACACCATGAACCAAAACAATTTTGCGAAGTTTCTTTGGCTTATAGTTTCAGAGGCAGGGAGATGTGGCATGAGTGATGGATGTGGTGACTAGGGCTGGAAGCTGACAATATAAACTCTCAAAGCCTTCCTCCAGCAGGCCACACATCACAAACCTCCCAAAATTTCCTAATTTTATTTCTAAGGAATCTACACTGAAGATTATGTAAACTTAGAAACATCTAGCCTTTTAGATGGGACTACATGTGTCCACCACCACACCCAAGGAGTATTATATATATATATATATATTGCAAAGAATAAATAACAAATACAGCTGCAGACAGAAAGCTATTATCAAATAAAATTTTTAATTAGGGTTAAACATTCTATTTCTGTAAAAACATCTACACTGGCATAACAGATAATGTAAAATGTCAGTATTATGATAGGTGATGTCGGTAAGTGAGGGAAATGCTCTGCGCCCTGAGCTGCTTGTTCACCTCCACTGTGCTGGACTCCCAGTGCAGTCATGGCCGAGTCTACTCTCTCATGTATCCCTCAAGAATCTTACAAGAGGGTGGTTTCATTTCCAAATGGTGATTTAGGTCTAATTGGACCAAGTTTGCCAACTACAACAGAAGTAACCATAATTTTGTACTTCTCTCCCTAAGCAATCTCCACTGAACATAGTCACACTGAACAGTTATAAACTAGGAGATAACAGATCTTCCACAAAAACAAAACTGGGGGTGTCAGCTGGAACTCTGCCAATGGCTCTTCAAGTAACTTCAAATGATAGAGCTGGCCAAATGCCTGTTTGTATGTGACTTAGCAAGTGTGTTTTAAGAGACTGCTTCCCTATGTAAGAGCCAGACTCTGGGCATGGCCTGCATTATATACCAGAATTCAACCACCTCCAATACACATGTACATACACCTCAAACAATTCAAAACCTCTATCCTAGTCCACGATTAAGGCTGTCAGTTTTAAACTCACCCAAAGAAAATGTTGGCTAGAGGAAAAGAAAACAAAAGGGATTTTCTTGTGGGTCCCAAAATTTGTATGAATGGCAAAGTTCTCTGATGTTTTACACTTAGGAAATTGCTACACAGAAAGTTTAGGTTCAATGACTGGCTGCCCTCCCCTTTCCAACACACACACACACACACACACACACATACACACACACATACACACACAGAGAGAGAGAGAGAGAGAGAGAGAGAGAGAGAGAGAGAGAGAGATAGAGAACATTTTTGATACTTAAAGATGAGAAATACAATAAAAAATGTTTGGGCTTTATGGGATGACATTTTGAATGGTTAGACTGGGACGAATTTAAAGGAAATA
>NC_034594.1:23320520-23366915 GCF_900095145.1 Mus pahari | reverse complement strand
GCTGTAGACCAGGCTGCCCTCGAACTCAGAAATCCGCCTGCCTCTGCCTCCCAAGTGCTGGGATTAAAGGCATGCGCCACCACGCCCGGCATCTCTTTTTTAAAATATGTAATTTTTGTTTTAATCATAATATCGGCAACTCAACAGTTTCCTAAAATGAACGCACTGTATCTGTCTACAGTCTTAGGCTCAGCCCAGAAGCAATGGGTCAGGAATGCAATCTCTATTAATTAGGTATCCCAGCTGGGCAGTGGGTATGCAGCTGTTAACTTGATCAATGACTTACCTAAATGTCATCTCTACTGATTCGCTTATAAATTACCAGCAAGTGAGACTAATGTACAGGTGCTAATTTATTTAAACTGTTCTCCACAGTTCTACATAGCTTTATAAACTGCATCTGGCACCTAATGTTAGCTGTCAGTTGTACTTAGACATGCCTGTCCTAACGACTCTGTTCATTAGAAGTGAGCACAAATTATGAAATATTGTGAAAAATGATACATCAAATGGAATGGGCACAGCAAATCAATTAGAGAAACTTCATACAGCACGTTCACACTAAGGAGAATAAAACATTCTGGCTTAGAATGAGGTCTATAATACCAATTAAAAAGTAATTGGTAGACTTCAGCAGTGTTATACATCAGTTTGCTGGCTTTCTTCCTGAAATTGTACAGTAATGTAGAACTTACCTTCTTATTCCCAAATAAAGGCAGTAGTAAGAATGAGCACACGTCTGTGTTCCTCACAGTTAATATTAAACCAATATCTCCAACCTAGAATTTATCACCTCTATGTGCTTAGTGAAAGGAAAATACAGTATTGGGCATGACTTTACATGCCTGGCAGGTCAGTAGGCAGGGTTGCTCACAGTGTGCCCCAGCATCCAGAAGATCTACAAGTACTGGATCACACCATTCCCCAGCCCATCTCTGCCCTTGGTTCAGGAAGGAAACGTGCACTGTCAAATGTCCCACACTCATGAGCTGTTCGTTTCTTACAGCTTTCACAGTCCACAGAGACTGCTCTTCTCTAACTCCTATCCACTACATAAATCCACTCAGCTCACTGTTGTACCTGACAGATAATTTTACACACCCATCAACATATGGCAGTAGCCTGTGATCTACATAGTGAGTCCTAGAACAGACTTGGCAACAACACACACACCACCAACTGTTTCCAGTATCTGCCCTTCTCTGCTCCAGCTTCTGAGTGTTCTCAGCAGCCTGGACCAGCTCAGTGGGTGAGAACCAAAGGTTCTTAAGCTTCTTTTTAATATAATTCAAGGTTAGTAGGCAAAAATTAAATCATTATGTAGAAAGTAAGGGAAAATTTCTACCTGTCAGTTATTAATTTCATTTTAATTTGCTATTTATACTAAGACAATGGCTGAAAGATGGCTCAGTAGTTAAGAGCACTTTCAGAGGACCCTCATTTGATTCCCAGCATCCACATGGTAGGTAGCTCACAGCCTTCTGTAACTGCAATTACAAGGGGGAATCTAACATCTTATTTAGCCTTCACAGGCACTGCAGGCATAGATATACATGCAGGAAAATCACACATACACATAAAATAAAAATAAGTAAACCTCAAAAAAATTAAAAATACATTTCCCACATAAATTTAATACAAAAATTAAGAACAATTATCATAAAGTTTTTAAAATTTTTGTTGTTTCAGACAGGGTCTGCTGTAGCTTAGGCTAGCCCAACACCTAGTATATACCAAATGCCCCTAAACTCCCAGATACCGGGATTGCAGGCTTGTACTCACATAGCTAGATATAGCAAGTAATTACTAAGAAATTCTAAACATATATTACTGTAGCCTTAAAAATAACACAAGTTCCAAGTGATAGAATTCTAAAGTTAATACAAATAGTGTCAAGAGCTGTTTTTATTTAAAAAAAATATTCATCATATTTCTTTTCATTTTTGCTACAATACTTAGTACCCTTTAAAATGCCTTATAAGAAACAATAGTAATATTAGCTGAATATAATTTTCACACATAAATTATATATGCAACATTCAGTGAAGCCAGATTTCTACTCAAGCTCGATTCTCTAAGGTAACTTTGAAAAGTAGACATCAATTGCTCTCCAATGTAATTCACATTCCTAACAAATTCAGTTATGCCAGAAGCTAAGCTAGAGGTGGATATACAGACAGACACAGACAGGAAAAGAGGGCAAGCATCAGTAACAGAGGGCAAAGCCTGGCCATTCACAACAGGGGCAAACATGCACTACCAGCCCGGAGTGAGCAGTCAGAGTGGAAGGGAAATCCTAAGGCAAACACCAAGTTCACTCAGCTCTATGAATGAGACTGCAATTGACTTCAGAAGCTGCGAACCCCAAACCCTGATCTTGAAAACTGCTCAGAGCATAGCTTCGGATAAGGCTCACTACTGAGGACACCTCAGGGCTGCTGGAGAAGATTACAGTTGACAGCAGATGAAGCTCCTTGCGAGCATCTCACACGCAGGTTTTCCATCTGTGGTAGTTCTTTTCCTTAACAGGAAAACTCCCTTTTGTGAAATACTGAACTCCTGATATAGTAAAAAAGGGAAAACTTACAGTATTTTATTTTAATTAATATGTTAGAAATAAACACATATGAGAGAAAAGCATTATGACATCTAAATACATAATAGCAAGTGCAATGGCTGTTTAAAATTCAAAATTCTTTTTTTTTTTTTTGATAAATTGTTTTTATCTTTGGAAATACCTAAGCAGCTTTTCATGAGGAATTTGCCAAATGCAGCTCATCACCTATACCGTCTCCCTTTCAATATATGTGTGTGAGTGTGTGTGTGTGTGTGTGTGTGCACACCTAAGGCTCTTATAAGAGGAAAGAGAAAGCATTCTGAGTGGATAACTGCAGTGCTCTGATGAGAGCTCACTGTCACTGTCAGCGTCTGCTTTTATGTCTCCTTCTAAAATGCCAAAGGGAATCCACTAAATTAACAAAAGGCCAAGAGTTAATTGTAATAAAATGTGAGACTCAGTGAAGCTGATCAATCACAGCAGCACAGTCTAGCACTGAAGAACTATGTCACTGTCATCGAGGAAATGGCAAACACTCACTTCCGTATGGGCTTTTGGGTATGGGTCTAGGTAAGCCAGACCATCCTACAGGAGACCAAGAAATCAATCAATGGCAAATTACTGTATTCAACAGTATCTCAAGTGGTTCTGCCTAATGCACACTTGAGGAAGGCACAGTGTGACAAGGTAACTGGGGCATATGTAATGGCTCTAGTTGTCGTAGAAGGTATTTGTTACTACAATACGATGAGAACAGTAACACTGTACCATGCTCTAGCTGCAGTAAATGCTATTTGTCACTACAATACTGATGAGAACAGTAACATTCTATCATGCTCATGCTCCTTACACTCTGATGAGAAAATCAATGTGACCTATTAAAAATCACAGCTTTAGAGACCCTGCAAGGAACCTTCTCAGCCTAGGTACTATAGCTTCCTGTACTGCTACAACTCTAACAAGTTTATCACAAATACGAACCAATATAACATCAAGATTCTGCATATTGTGCATCTATATTCCTCAGAGAAATCCAACTCCATTTAAAAAGTCTATTTTAAAAGCAATAGGATTTTTTTAAATATTAACTCATGATTTCATTGCTTAATTGGCTAAAGCTGTTATTAAAACAATAGACTAGCCGGGCGTGGTGGCACACGCCTTTAATCCCAGCACTCGGGAGGCAGAGGCAGGTAGATTTCTGAGTTCGAGGCCAGCCTGGTCTACAAAGTGAGTTCCAGTACAGCCAGGGCTATACAGAGAAACCCTGTTTCGAAAACAAAACAATACAAAACAACAACAACAACAGCAACAAAAACCCACAACAGACTAAATGGTCTTCAAATGTGTATCTGTCACTGACACCTCAACAAAAACATTTTATGATATTATAATCCATAAAAAATTGTTTCGAGTTTTAAATGTATTTGCCTAATACATAGCATGTTTGGGGGATCCTACTACTTCAGCATTAGCAAAGTAATAAGGCAAATCAATTTCTAAGAAAATATGTAAAATAACTAATACTCTCAATGTCACTTAATTTACCTGTGAAAATTATAGTTATCATAAACTTTTAATTAGGTAATTGAATGAAGTTATAGGCCATGTCTACAGTATGTAAACAGTTACCAACAACAGTTTTAATTTTCTAAGCTAATATTCAAAGTAAACATTAAGTAATGAACTAGCAACTCCAAAAAACATAATTCATTTTTAATATAGTGTGAAAATATCTACCTCCCCCTCCATAGATAAACCTTCTGTTTATTTATTAAAGAAAAATAAACTGCACAGAAATAATTTTGAAGCCCACAGAGACACCAGCTTTGTTTCAAGGCCACAGTAGCTGGTACAGCGTCTCCTCACTGCTTCTCCAGCCGTCTCGGTGGATTCCAGACACGCAGAAGCCTGTTAGGTCACGGGCAGATCAGGAGGGTTTTTCTACTGGCTCTTCATCGTCTGTCATGGTTTTAGAAAATGCTTACTCTTTAGATAGAACAATGAAACTGCTGAGTGACTGTCATTCTTTCAAAACATAAGGCTACTTATGTTCCAGGCGCATCAAAAGGTAATGTAACATGGACATGTTGGCACACACCTATAATCTACCACTGGGGAGGCTGAGGCATGTGGATCAGAGGTTCAAAGCCTCCTCCTCCTCCTACATAGAGAAAAAAAAAGGGACCCTAAACCCAAAGAGCTATGAACTAGTATCAGACTCGAAAATCCACAACAAAATGCTCACAAACCAAATACATCACAAACTGATGGACTGGAATTATCTCATGAACACAGATGTTATTTTAATATCTGAATATTAATTAGCATGATAGACTAGGTGGGATAATAGAATAAAAGACAACATATGGTCACAGAAAAAGTGTTAAGCAATATTCATCATGTTAACAACAAAAAGATTCAACAAGCTAGGTATGTAAAGTAACTTGCTGAATGTGACATAGCAGCTACAAAGTGCTTGGGACTAGCTTCCTACACAACTGTAAACTAATGAACATTTTCTTCTAAGCGCCAGTGCAAGATAGAAGTGTCTACTTTCACATTCTGTTCCATTAGAAAAAAGTAGACAAGAAAAAGAAATTAAAAGGCATTCAGACGGAAAACAAATACAGTGTTATGTATTTCCAAAGTGAAACGACAGAAATCTTAGGCAAACTGACCATTCAGGAAGTCATCTCAGCAGCACTGCACATTTAAGGTAAACTTACAAAACAGACATCTTTCTACCAAAAAAAAAAAAAAAAATCAATTTTACATACTTGAAGAATACAGAAAGTAAGAAAATAATTCTTCTTATGGGATTTTTTTTTTTTAAGAAACAAAGGCAAAGAAATAAGATTAACAAGCACCAAATTTAGACTGTGGGAACTACAAAATGCTCCTAAGAGATACTAAAAATTTAAACTAGCCTGATCTATTGTTCTCATAGATCAGAATTTAAACTTTAGGTGGCAACAGTTCCAAAACTGGTATAGCCATTCAGCAAAGTTCTAAACAACAACTCTAAGTGGCTTCTTGCAGAAAGCAACAAACTACTCCTAAATTTTCAAAGATTCAGAGGCAGACAATAACCAGAATTATCTTACAAGAACAGCAGACAAGAACATCTATATTTTCCAATTTAAAATGCACTACAAAGCTACAACTATCAAAACAGACTTACTACACTAGCAATAGAATAAAAATATAGATTATGAGCTGGGTGGTGGTGGTGAACACCTCTAAACCCAACAGAAGCAGGCTCTCTGAGTTCAAGGCCAGCCTGGTGGGGCTACACAGAGAAACCTTGTTCTTAAAAACCAAACTAACACAACAGAAAGGTAGATAGGGAGGGAGGGAGATAGACAGACAGACACAGACAGAATGAACAGAGGGTTCAGAAATAAAACCTTCACATGTTTACATAGTTGGTATTTGGTTTAAAAAAATGACAAAAGAATTCAATGGATGAAAATAATTCCTTGTAATAAATGATGTTGGAATAAGAAAGTATCCACATGTAAAAGAGGACACTGGACCTCTTCTTTCAACAACTTAAATGTAAGAGGTAAAATCATAAAACCCCAAAATCAAAAGAGGAAGGCAAATCTTCATGACTTTAGCATAGCAATGATAGTAAATATCCAAAAGAAGTAAAAAGAATGTTGACACAACAGTGTGCACTCAGAGCACACGTGCTCACAGCTGCAGTATTCCCAGGAGACAAACAGTCCAAACACCTATCAACTGAAGGGGAAGTTTTCCATCCCAACAGTGGAAAATCAGTAATACAGAGGAATGGAAATACTGCTACAAACTGAGCAAATATTGAAACCACTGTGCTAAGTCACAAAAGACTAAATGTGGTATGGTTCTATTTATACAACAAGTTCTCAAACAAGCAAATGATAGAAAGTAGATGCCTAAGGGCAGGTGGTATGGCTCAGTGGTTAAGAGCACTTACTGCTCTTGCAGAGGACCTAGGTTCAGTTGGGTTCTGATTGTCTTCTTCTGGTGTGCATGTGTGTACACACACACACCAATTTTATATTGAGATCTTGGTATGAGTGGGGATTTAGAATCAATCCTCCATGGTAACTATACTCAGTCACATAGTGAATAATGTTTCAGTCAATGGCAGAGACCATATATGAAAGTAGTCCTATAAATTATATTGGCTAATAATATAATAACCTTTTTAGTTTGTGCAAAAGCACTCATTGCAAAATGACAAAATTCTAATGATAAACTTCTCAGACTATATTCACATCACTCAGAAAGTTAAAATTACAAAAAAAAAGGTAAAAATGTTACTCTTTCCTCCCCTTAGAAATGTTGCAGGTGTGGCTGCTGTGTCACATGTGCATCAGTAGGTGGCAGAGAGGAGAGAGGCTATGTCTATACTAAGTGTTCTGACCTGTGAACATCTGAATGACTACAAGTCTAACAGTCCCTGAAAAAAAGGAATTTGAGACAACCACCAGCCCAGTACCATGTTGGAGCAAGTGGGAGACTAGAAGAACTCCGCCTGGGACTGAGGGCCCCCAAGTCAGGAGTGAACCCTAAGCAGACAACCTTCACATGAAGTCCTTCCAATGGAGCTACCCCAGGCAGGCCAGGCAAGGAGCGAGCCAGAAATTGTGGCCATCCAGTGGCTATAGATTAACTGGGTTACCTAAAAAGGGACCTGGAAATGAAAGGGGACCTGATGCTTTGAAGCTTTTTGGAAAAAGGACCTGAAGAGAAGGATGAAGCCAAGACAAAGTTTCTGATCAAGGCTCAAGGTTTTATACTCAGCACTGTGTTTAGAGAGAGAGAACCCACAGACCCATCCTTTGTCTCAGCTGGATTAGTTGCAAAGCAGGCTCAGCAGGTGGTCAATCCCTCAAAGGTCCAGTTGGAATCTGCAACTGCTGCAACCCCACCTAGGCTGTAAAACCTTGTGGTGAGTACTCAAGATCTGCTTAGCCCACTCAAGGCTGGGGGAAGGGCACACAAAATGGCCACTAGACCAGTGCCATGGGGTCTGGACAGGAAGCTAGCATGAGACAACCACCAGTCAGGCACCAGACAGGTGGGAGGTTGGGGGGGGGGGTGCGGCACAGACAGGACAACAACACACAGGCCATGCCAGAGAGGACCCCTGACCTACACCATAATGCGTGAGCAGGAAATAGCACTCCTGAAACCACTCCTGAGAAGACCCTAGATAGTTAGAGATCCGGGGCACCTCTAAGAAGAGCAAGTAAGTGGTGGAGACAGAGAAGAGAAAGAGAAACAAAAGGATGCGGGTACAATGAAGGCAGAACTGAAGAGTTAAGGGTAGTGAGGAGCAGCCTGGTGTGATGCCACCTGGGACCAAGCATGGTTGGGTTCTGTCCTGTGCTGCCACCAGGGTCATATATGGGCCTATGTCCCTGAAGCAGCAAAGGTTTGTTACCACCAAAAGCCAGAGGGACATCCCTAGTCTGGGCTGCTGGCTAGGGACATGCTGATGTCTGACCACTGTGCAGAAATGGCCACACCCCTCACCTAGACATCATAGAAGAGCTGGCCCTGGAGTCATGAGAGCAGGAGAGCTGGCCCTGCCCCTCACCAGCTGCAGCACTCAGATGAGTGGCCAGCACTTTGCCTGGGCAGCACAGTAGAGCACATGGTGGTGAGGTGGGGCAGGATGGGGGTGGGAGGGTGTGATATGTGAGCCAGCCCTGAGGGCTTGAGCCTGGGTGAGAGCTGGCCCAATCACTTGTCTTCTGTACAGTGAGGGAGAGATCACCCCCACATTTCCCTTGCCACCAATGGCAGGCAGGAGAACTAGGGTCATCAGAGCAGGAGATCTGGCCTTGGCCCAGCACTCATGAAGTAAGTCCTACACCTCACCTGGGCACCAGAGTAGAGCTGGCCCCGGATGTGGGGATTATGGGAGAGCCAGCCCTGCTTCTTTCTGCTGGGTGATAGCACAGATAAGGGAGAAGCGCCCTCTTCCCCTCCCTAGCCCTTTGCCATATAAGGCAGGCAGAAGAGCTAGATCTGGATTCATGAGAGTGGAAATGTTGGTCATGTACCTCACCAGCTGCAAACCTTGGGAGAGCAGGCCCTGTATCTCACCTGGGCAGCAGAGTAGAGCTGGCCCTGGTTGAGGGTTGGGGTGGGTGTTGTTGCTAGTGAGCTGGCCCTGAGGGCAGGAGAATGGGTGAGCCAGATACCTCTCAGGCCCAGATCCAGGGCTTTGAATTGGCCCACCCAGACATCTACACCATCCATGAACTGCTGGAATGCATGAAGGGCTGGTCCTTTAGATCCAAAGATCTGACACAGGGCAACAACAGAGAAGTCCCAGTGAGATTCCAGTATCACTAGAGTAGCAGAAGCCAGAGGCCCCATATCATATCAAAACAAGTTACTGCAATGAGCATCTGCAAGCAGGGAAGAGTAGAAAAGGGGTATCCTGTGGGGCATACTGTGACACACTGCAGCTTCCACACGAAATTTTTCCCCCTGTTGGGGAGGAAGTTGCAAGGGTGTCGGGCGGGTAAGAGAGAAGGGAGAAATGAGTGGGATTGGGGTGCCTGATATGAAATTCACAAAGAACCAATACAAAGTTTTAAAAAATGTAATTCTTCAGTTAAAATATAAAGCAATATTAGATTTTGCTTTTAAAAAGTAAGATTCAACTGTTCAGTTGTTAAATTCCCTGCTTCCTTCTCTGAGAAGTCTAATAAAGCTAAAAGTACCTCCCACCCCCCGCCCCACCCCCGCCCAGCCATCCCACACTCCATGGCTAGCTAGGGTCACCCAGCCTGCTGAGTGTAACTACCACCCCTCATCAAAGAAGCTTCTTTTTTTCCTTAAAGATTTGTTTATTTATTCCATGTGAGTACCTGTCTGTTTCTGACACACCAGAAGAGGGCATCAGATCCCACTATAGATGGTTGTGAGCCACCATGTGATTGTTGGGAACTGAACTAAGGACCTCTGGAAGAGCATTCAGTGCTCTTAACCACTGAGCCATCTCTCCAGCCCAAGAAGCTTCTTTTTGCATCAGACGAAGACCATTACAGAATAAAGATCTGCAGCTGGTTAAAATGTATAAAATAAGTGGCCATGGTATACACAACCCCAAATGATATAATTATAATATAACCCCTACACTTACTGCTCAGGGAATATTGTGAGAGAGTAGAAAGACTGTAAGAGCCATAGTGCTACACATAGGGGTGCCTAATGTGTAGTATCTACACAGGACAAGCAAGCTATGCCCATGAAACCTCAACAATATCATTGCTAACAAGATGGGCTAACAATACTACCAGTCAATATGCCAATGTAATTAGGAAAAAATCTCACAAGGTCCATCCCTGGGCAATAGGAGGCTGCTGGGAGTAATGGGTAGAGGGAAAAGACGGACAAGACAGACAGACACGTCAGGTCAGGTCAGTTTTTTTCTAGGGACAAGCCCCTGATGGGTTATTCAATCCCAAGGGCTGTGGTCAGCCCTAAACACAAGTACATAAAAGCAACATTAATCAACTCAGTAGGGTGTGTGTCTGTGTGTGTGTGTGTGTGTGTGTGTGTGTGTGTGTGTGTGTGTGTGGAACGATAAAGAAGTCATGAATTTAGAAAGGAGAAGGGGACATTCAGGAGTTGGAGGGGAAGAAGGAAGGGTAGAAATGATTTTAATAACAGTACTCATATAAAAAATTTTGAAAACAAAAGTCAGGGGCTAGAGAAATGGCTCAGTGGTTAAGAGTACCTGTCACTCTTGCAGAGGCTCTGAATTCAGTTCCTAGCACCCACATGGTGGCTTACAACCACATGCAACTCCAATTCTAAGGGACTGATGCCCTTTTCTAACTTCTGTGGGTACCAATTGTGCATTGGCAAATATACTTACATACAGGCAAAATGCTCAGACATAGAACACATCCTCGTTTTGAAATTTTAAATATATATTTAATGAACACATTGGCAAAAACTTACTTACGGGATTTTCCTTGTCTGTACTTTATTACAACACGTATAATCATCTAAACACAAAACAAAGTAACATTCCCAAATACTTACAAGTACTTAAGAGGCTTCTATGGCCTTGAATCAAAAATCAAGAAAGCCACTCATTTTTGAATATAAAACAGAACACAGTTTGTGAGGCTTTGAACAGAGTGGCATATCTCTTTGAAATTATGGTTCTGAATATTACATTAAATTATTTTCTGTAGCCAAGGGGAAGAACATGGTGAAAACAGAAAATAAAAACAAATAGTAAATAAGCCAAAGTAAATTTATCAAAGCAGAATTCATTTTAAAAATTACTCAAACAACATGAAGTATCAGAAAGGAAGAAAAAAGAAAAAGATACGTTTCCAAATTGTCACAATAGAGGCATCTTCCCTTATTCTGATAGCCTGATGCAAACTTTGCAGAGTCAAGGGGTTTATGCTAAGAGCAGTGTTGTCCAGAACCACAGCCCTGTAGAATCACTTTCCCACTGGAGTTAACTGTACTCACATCAACATGCTCTTCAGTAAAAGTCTCTGGGTCTTCTCCCATCATGTTGGCTAAGTGCCTCTTCCCTATGTTGAACTCTTCAATCTGCTTTTTAATAAAATCTTCTGTATATGATTCCTGTCTTGAGGCTTGGGCATTTTTCCTTGTTGTTACAACTGTGGTATGTATTAGCTTTGATAGCTAAGGGACATAAATGGAAAGAAAAGAAAGTATTTGAAATTAAACAGTGAATTAGCAGGCCACTGTCTCTAAATAAAACAAAGTATAATTTGTCAACCTTAGTTAACAGGCATTCTGAAACAAAGAAAAGAGGTACAGCACCCAACCAAAGTGCTAGAAATAACCTCTGCTCAAAACCTTACAAGTACATGCATTCAGTAGCACCTCAACACGTCTGAGTCAGAAGACCTGCAAGCAGTAGACCGTGCCTCTTGACTATAAGCACCACATTTGGTCCTGTTTGGTTGGTGACAGTGAGCTCTCATACTGGATACGTAAGGAATAAAGAGAAAATCACCACTTAAAGCAAACAAACATACAAAACCAGGCAGTGCGCCTTTAACCAGCACTCAGAAGGCAGAGGTGCTGGCGGGGTGGGTGTACCTCTAAGTATGAGGGTGACCTGGTTTACAGAACAAGTTTTCCAGACTTGGCATACCTCCAGGGATACATAACCAGACCTCGGAACATACAAGCAAACAGGCAAATGCATGAATAAACCAGGCAAGAGGGTGAGGATGGTGCTGTGGCCTTGTGGGCACTCCCTGCTTGAAGGAGAAACACAAAGTATGGCTTAGGACTTTACTTTCTCTCTCTCTCTCTCTCTCTCTCTCTCTCTCTCTCTCTCTCTCTCTCTCTCTCTCTCATATCATACACATATAGAAAGGAAGATAATGAAGATAATGACCCTATAATGACTCAATGTCAAGATTTCTGGTAAACCTGACTCAACATGCTCTCTGTGCCAATGAGGGCTTTCTGTCTTGTTTTTCCCTCTCGTCCTTGAGGCAGCAGTAATCACACACTTGCTGTTGTGGGTCCTCCTATGCTACAACACAAGGAAATACTCTCAAGGCAGTGGCCCTTAACCTTCAATGGACAGTATCAAATATTAAAATAAGATATACCTTTCTAGTCTTCTCTTCAAATCTGAACTGCACCATTTTGTCTCTGCCCCAACAACTTTAAACACTGCTAATAATACTCAGATTTCAGAGTCACAATCTCAGCAATGCCCTTACTTCCTGTCTCACACACATTAAAAATCTCCTTCACACACACAGGCCCATCCCTCCTACAGGTTTCTCCTTCCTTTCTGAGAATCCTAAATTCAGAACATTCTACAGTAATTTGCCACTACAGTTGCAACAAAAATGAAAGAAAAAATAGAAAATATTACAATACCCAATTAACAGTAAAACTTACATTCTGAATAGCCTCTGAATTAATTGAGTGAAAACTATTTTAACCCACTCTTTAATGGGCAAAAAAGAGCAATTTAAAATTCCATAAAACCTTGGTTTATTTTTGCTTAGGAAAGCAGAGCTTCACCTTTGAAAAATATAATTGCTCAACAATTATATTCCCAAACGATGCTTTGCACGGTGTTACTATTAATGAGTAAAAACAAGACCCCAGGGGCTCAGGTCCCAGCACTGTCTCCTGCCTGCCTTTGTCCTTCCTGGTCTCAGTTACCTGAGGAGGAGAGAATGAGTGGGGCATGCTTACTCTCCAGTGGGGAGAGACATATCCATCTAACATATACTGCTATCTATACCTGCTGTATTTTGTTATTAGTTATGCTTGTTAAGTTCTTATTGTGTCTAATTCATAGAGTAAACCTTATCGCAGGTATGTAATGGGGAAAGCATAGCATAGGTAGAGCTGGGTGGGCACTGCCTGCAGTCTTGAGCATGAGCGAGCTCAGAGCATGCCCTGTGGAAAGGGAGACTGACCGAGCCAACCTGTTTTAGAGACAGAGCCTACTTTAATTCCCTTGCTTGCAGTCGTGCACCCATTTCTTCAATCTAGGAATTTTATCATATAAGATGTTTAATATTTTACATATTCTTTTAGCTGGTTGTTTTTATGATTCTAGGTCTAATTTCAGCAATGAGGAATCTTACTATGTAAGCAATTAAAAAATGCTTTTCTGCTTCAAAAATCCAGGCAAAAGCATGACTTGTGGGCCAAAGCAATACAATAGATTACCATTTCAACTGTCTCAATACCAGGAAGATCTACACACAGTACAGATATTTTGGCCATGGTGAGGAGAGTGCACTCAAATGCAGTTTATTGAACCCAAGGTTTAATTAACCCAGAAGACTCTCAGGTTACCACATTACACTTTCCAGCAGCCATCCACAGGCACGGGATCTGAGCCTGCCCCAGGTGAATGGAGTCCAAGATCTGCAGTAAGGGCTTCTAGAGGAGAGGCACAATCAGGGTAAGAAGCTAATAGTCCAACTGCAGGAGAGCTGAGGTTGAGAGGTCTGATGAGCATCCCAGAAAGGAGATGGTTCTGTGGCTGTGCACAGGAGAGATCTGTGACAGAGGTATGTGTCTGAATTTACTTGAAGTTGGACATGACAACACACAACTTTAATTCCTATATGCCAAGTCAGAGGTCATCCTGGGCCTGTCTCAAACAAACAAATAAACAGACAGACAGACAGACAACCTGGGTTGGAGAAACGATTCAATGGTTAAGAGAACTTGTTGCTCTTCCAAAGGGTTGAGGGCTAGGCTGATCCTACGCTTTCCCTGAGGCTCTGATGTGTGGAGGACATAGCTCCTTCTCTAAAACCAGGAATGTACTCTGCAGTCAGTAATACCCTGGGGCTAGGGCCTTAGTGAAGTTGAGAGCCAGAACTCTCAACTCCTCCTACCCTAAGGGGCTACCAGCTATCAGTCTGAAGTCCTCCTTGTTCCTCTAGTGCAAAGCAAACACTCTCAATTAGCTCCCACTGACTTTTGACCCACTGTCAGCTTTTTGCTGGCTCTGTCCTATTTTTTCCCTGCAAAATAATAAGAAGCTGTTCTTCTTACTAAGCTTGCTGGGCATAAGGCTTATGCAAGACCTCTAGATCCCAAGGTCTTCTATCCCCTTATCTTTTGATCTGCTTCTCTCTCAGGACCCTGTAACTGAAGAACAACCTGCTGGTCCTAACACCCACATCAAGCAGTATACAACCACCTATAACTCTGGCTCCAGGGGAACTGACGCCCTCTCTAGACTCCTCAGGCACCCACATACATGGCATATACTCACAGAGACACATAAGAATAAATCTTTTTTTTTTTTTTTTTTTTTTTTTTTTAAGGTCAAAACTGCTTGACAAATGATACTCTCAACTTGGGAGAATGGGAAATGGCAGACATGAATTAAAGGTACAATAATATAACTCTACCATGTTAAAAAACAAAACAAAACAAAACAAAACAACAACAACAACAACAAACCAGCTTACAGCCAAGGGATCATAGGCAATGGGGTAAACTCATGTCTTATGGCTACTGTTTTCCTTATGAATTGGGTGCGATAGTCTAAGATGATTAAGAGGAGAGGTGTAATGCACTAAATCCTTCCCATTCAGAAGGCAGTAGTAATACAGTTTAAAGTACACATGGAGAAACTACAAAACAAGCATTTCATAATCCCAGAAGTCCATCCATACTGTGTCTGTAATAATTTCTTTGTCAATTTTCCTTTCCCATCAACTTTTATGCAGCAGTTGAAGAGAGCTACACGCTAGAGCACAGGGTATCCTTTAGCACTAAAACCTTTCCCACCTTATGAAGCACTTTACCTTGAATTCAACAGTAGGCTCATAATGGAACCCTGTCAACCTCCTACTTATGTTCCCCTGGAATAGCAATGTCTCTACTTTTCATTTAAATTCTAGCCACTAGGGTGTGTGTGTGTGTGTGTGTGTGTGTGTGTGTGCGTGTGCATGTGTATAACCAGAGCTTTTAATACATGAAAATATCCTATTTACATTGATCTTAATAGCTGCTATCTTACCATTCATGTTTACATTTTTAAAGTTTTCTATCAACTATGGAAATTAAATAATACCCACTCAATTTTCCCAATATTCTGCATTTCAGTCATGGCAATGATCTTTTCTGCTTATATAAAATTTCTTGATCTATTTCTGACCCCGTGGTTTTTACCTTCTGTACAGTTCTTAAAACTTCATTTTTGAGACCTTCCCACTTCCTGCAGCCACTCTCGATTTTTTGCTTTGTTGCTGGTCTATCTTCAAAATCCATGCCTTGACAGCTTCCTTTAGGCATTAACCTCGCCCAAACTTATTAAGAATGTCCTTGACAATGTAAAATGGTTGTGGTAAAAAGTGGTAAAAAGACAAGGGATTTTTTAGTTGGTTGGGGTTTTTTTTGGGGGGGGGGGAGAGGAAGGAGGGGGTTGTTTTGTTTTATTGTTGTTACCTCTTATGTAAAGAGGACTATTCCAGGCACCCAGGGGTAAATGAACCCCCAGACAGCTCAAAATCCTATCTACTATTTCTATATATGATTAAGTTCTAAATAGGCACAGTAGATTACCAACAGTAATTCATAATAACACAGACAAGTCTAACTATATACTGTGACAGAAATAATTCTATAAATGTGGTCTGGTTCTTGAGAGTCAAGACAAATGTGTTGAGAGCACAAAGAATAGAAAGTGCAAGAGAGAAGGCCTGCTGTGGGTGCTCCCACTCTGCTGAGTGAGTGTCCATTTGCAGGCTCAGTGTCTATCTGGGCCACTGGTCCTTTATGTCTTTGGTTCCCACATTTTAGCATCTTCTGAAGTCGAAGAGTTGATTGTTGACTTTAAGGGTTGTTGTCTTACGTGACTTGTTTCTTCACTTGTCAATCATATTCTCTGGGATTTGTGACATGAGATGACAGTTTCCTAATTTTAACATAAGTGATGCCTAAATATATTTACAAACAGTAATGTTTTTACTGTTCACTTAAATAGACTTTTGGAGATGTCCCTAATTTGGAACATTTTTCATAAAAGCTCTTTAGGATCTTTCCTTAAACACATAAAAATACAACATCCCGAAATTCACAATACTTGTTATACCATAAGAAATAGCCCAATGAATACATTTCTTAAAGATATGAATTATTCCAGCAATGAATTCACATAATACACACACACACACACACACACGCACATGCACACGCACACACCAAATACTCTTTGGTACAGCCCATTAAGGTGAGGTTGAATGGAAAACAAAGCAGAAAAGCAGCTTTTTGGTCAAACACTTAATTCCAGAAGAGAATTTCTTTGCCACTGTGAAACAGTCCTGACAGGATCAGCTATAGCTTCAGTCCCCAAATGCAGAGTGATAATGCCAGAATCTTCATCAGATTTTTGTTCAAGGAATAGTATAGACAGTGTGACAAATTTGTTTCTTTCTAAAGATAATCAGTAGGTCAGACAATTATAATTTTAATCAAGCTGGCTGCCAAAGAGACAGACACAACCTGACAGCTATGATGTCCCAAATCTGGCCAAATGCCAGTGTCAACATTACTATCGGGTGGCTTCTTTTTTAGTTTAAATGGATAAAAGGTAACTAAGAAGACTGTGGTGCTAATCTACATAGGAAAGGTAGAAAATACTTGGAGGAATTTTCAAAAAGGTAAAGACTTAATTCACACTAGGAAAAAAAAGGTGAATGGAAAGAAACTGTATACGGGCTCAGATAGAGGAATTATAGTAACCCTTTTTTGACTATATGTACAGTGTATCAATTAGAAGCTTCCAGATATAGGCAAAAGAAAGGTGTCTGATTTGACTAGGTAAAAGGTACTCGTGTTCCTGTAAACAATTCTAATGAAACTCTCTGGTTCAAAAAACTAGAGAAAAATCAAAGGACAACAAAGTATAAAGGGACTGCTAGATGAGATGAGGAAAAGACAAGGAGGTAGACAAGGGAGGGGAGCAGGGAGGATGCTCAATATTCACTAGGAATATGGATGAAGATGAGATAATGAAACCTATCTTGCATAACTAATATATACTAATGAGCATTTTATTTTCATGATCTTCAATAGCTTTTTAAAAACGTGTCTTTGTGTCCTGGCTTGCCCGTATATACACCACATGCATGAAGGTAGCCATGGCCAGAAGAGGGCACTGGACCTCCTGGAACTGAAGTTACAGGCAACTGTGCTCATCTGGCATGTGTGCTAGGAGCTGAATCAGTTCTTCTGCAAAAGCAGCACATGCTCTTAACTCCTGAGCCATCTCTCCCACCCCATTAAAAAAAAAAAAAAAAAAAAGAAGAAGTTAAAAAAGAGTCTACACAATTACATGTAAAAGCAGGCAGGGGCTAAGGAATTCTCAGGGAAGGAAAAAGACAAAAATCCAACGATTAACAGCAGGCTCAATATAATTAAATGGGACAGGGCTGGAGAGATGGCTCAGTGGTTAAGAGTACTGACTACTCTTCCAGAGGTCCTGAGTTCAATTCCCAGCAACCATATTGTGGTTCATGACCATCTATAATGGGATCTGATGCCCTCTTCTGGTGTGTCTGAAGACAGCAACAGTGTACTCACATAAATTAAAAAACAACTGTCAATAAAAAAATTCACCACTCATTTTCATTCCACAGTCACCTATGTTAAGACATTCAGCATATTTATCAACCAAATAAAACATACAGACCATATCTGAATGATGATTAAAACAACCCAATAACAATCAAAAGTTATGAGTGCAACCGTTAGGGAAATGTGACTATAGCAAGCATAAGCAATCTGTGAGAAAATCATTATTCACTTTAGCTACAATGGTTGTATGGCAACTATGTTTAAAGGAGAAAAACCCTGGCTCTGCTAGATATGGACTATATAGAGATGTATGTTTGATAATAGCATGTGTGGATGTACACTAACCACCCTGGGGAGGCAGAGTGGGTAGAAGAGAAAGATGAGATAGGGAGATGTAGATGATGGTAACATGTTACCAATAACATCTGTTACCAAGAAAGTTATAAATGGCTACATAAGGAAAACATGAGTTTCAGTGGACAGGTACTTTTATATTTAAGGCAATAAGAGATGCACTAAAGTTTGTCTAGGACAGGATAACATCTTAAAGGGAACAACACCTTGCAACAGAGACTATTTTTCCCTACTACCAAAAAACTAGTTAAAAATATACAGTCAAGGACTGGGCAGAATATCTGATTAGTATGCAGAAGGCCTAGAGTTTGACCTGTGTACTTTCGATATGTGTGTGTATATATATATGTATATATGTATGTATTTATATATATACATAAATACACACATATGTACTTTATATATATACATGTGTGTGTATAATACTGAGAGTCAAAATTATCTAAAGAAGATAAATAATTTACAAGACTGAATACATGTCTGTTAAGATGCAAGTCAACTTTAGAATGCATCATTCAAAGTACCTTTGGTCATTGATTAAAATGTAATTTTTTATAAAGTCCTTGCTATAGACCAACATGGGAATATGCTAAACATAAGATGTTACAATTGTTGGGAGTTCATGAAGAATAAAGTGAATAGGTATCTTACACAGACATAAGAACAAATTTATTATGAAACCACAGCACAGAAGGTGGTGTGCCAGAGATGCTCCTTCTCTGGGAGACCATCCAAATAAGCAAGGGCATCATGTTGGGATGGTGAAAGTTAAAGAGCTAGACACTAAATAAAATGCTTACTAGAAAACAAAAAGTAAAAAGCTATCTCATCAAAATTTTGCAGCAATATTTTTCAAAGTAGCAGTGGCCTTCCCGTTTTATTTAAAAAGCTATAAATATATAAAAAGCTAAAATAGCATATTCACTCTATCATAGAGGATTTTTAAACTCGTGTAATTTTTCCAGAGCACCATGAAAGAGAACTATCAACTGTTTGCAATCACTATTTTGTTTACTTGTGACAAGTTTAAAATTAAAAAACAAAACCAAACCCTTCTTCTACCTGCAAGAGCACTTAACAAGATGTCCAAGTCCTGATGCCACTGAGACTGGAGGAAGATTAACCCTTTACTCCATTTGTTTTAGCTAGTTGCTTTTACCACCAATTTTAGAGACTACTAGCTAAGCAGTGGACTTTTTCTAGCTTATATATTACACCACTAACTACACATCATAAGATTAATGCTGCTTTTCAAGAACAGGGAAAGAACTCAAACCTTGTAAACGGCAGCTCTTTCTTTGTCCAATAACAAGTGACCTCTGAACTTCATGCTAATATGACCAACGTGCTGGCTATATTTCAAATTGTCACATGCTACAGTCATCTGGAAAAAGATACCCTCAAATGAGGGGCAGCCTCCATCAGATTAGCCTGTGGGATTTTTTTGATTTATAACTGATGTAGTAAGGCTCCTGGCCTTGCTCTCCTTGATGATGGACCATAACTTCTCATCTCAACAGACCCTTTCCTACCCCAATTTGCTTTTGGTCACGGGTTTTTAATCACCGCAATACAAAGAAAATACAGCTGCTTTGTGGGAAGATTCAGGAAGCTGGTCATTTATGACAGACCATCACCACCGAGGGACTCCTACCCACCTCCGGTTATCTTTCCTACGCCCCGACAACTGTCCTCTATCTCATAAATACTATAAACTCTGACCACAGAGAGGCAGGGTTGAAACTTGCTCTCCAGTGTCCACTGGTTTGAAAGGTGAACAAATCTTTTTCTCAAAATGCATTGTTTCAGGGATCGGCATATTAAGTAGTGGTCACAATGTGGCTGGTTTGGTAACTCCAATCTCTGACTCAGTCCCTAAGTTCTAACCAATTATCTGTTGTTGCTAGAGCCTACTCTGCTTATAATGTACCCTTTTATATTGTTGTACAACTATATCTTTCTAGAGCATAATAACTACATAATATTTATAAATAATATATAAACAGCTCATTCTTATATATGAAATGACTAATTGTTGCTGAAGCTTCCAATTTACTGTCACATTCCCTGGGGGTGGGGGGCTGCCTTTGATCACCTGTGTCACCCTCTGTTGACTCTAGACTGAATCAGGTAAATACACGTCTGTGGTTCTTCTGTATTACTTCTGTAAATCTCTCACAGCACATTACAGATTCCGAACATGTACAGGTGCACTTTATGAAAAGTTTGGTCACTCACATATATGGCTGCTATCTATAACTATATTTGGGATGTTCAGAGTTTGTGGTTGTGTTGAGACATAATATGAAATGGGTAAGAACCCATAAATACTGTAAGGACAGAGAGGAGGAAGCCAGCTAGCAAGGATCCCAACTGACAACCAGGAGTCACCCCTAAGTAAAGTCTGCTTCCTTATGTTAGTGGCATTAGTGTTTCTCAAAACTTCTTACTGTCACCCACAGTTTCTGTTGATATCAGTACCTACTATACACTTGCCAGTGTAAACAAAACACGAAAACACTTTATAAAACGCATTTTATTATTCTATTACCTCTACTCCTTTCAAGCTGTTTACGACCTTTGAAGAGATTCCATAATTAATGGGACATGACCCAAATATGAAATGGGGAGGGGAATTACTTGGATAGTGTTTTATTTGCTCATAAAGTCATTAATTTTTTTTTGTTTTATAAAACATGGGCCCCAAGAGAAATACAGCTATTAATGTTGTATACAGAAGTAGATAAGTGATTTTTAATATGAACATTAAGAAACATTAGTATTTTAGACAGGCACTGTACAAAAAAAAAGGTTTATAAATGTCTTCGTGTGTGCATACATACATGTGGGAGGGGGCTTGTTGGAAGAGGTATGCCACTGGGGGGGCTGGTCTTTAAGATTTCAAAAACCTGTGCCAACCTCAGTCTCTCCCTCCCCCCAGGTCTCCTCCTTCTCCCTCCTCTTCTTCCTCTCCATCTCTCTCTGCTGCTGCCATTGCTTGTGGATTGGAGTGTTAGCTCTTAGCTACTACCCCACTAACATATCTGCCTGGCTCCAGGCTCCCCACCATAATGATCATGACTAACACTCTGAAACTGTAAGCGAGCTCCCAATTCAATGTTTCCTTTTATAAATTGCCTAGTTCGGGTGTCTTTTCAAAGCAACAGAAAAGTAACCAAGACAATGTGCATGCATGCAACGATTAAGGGTCTAAAGCCATTTGAAACTTTCAGTTATTATTTAAGATGGACTTCATGTAGCAAATGTTATGTTGTTGTGGTATTCGGGAATTTGGAGGATCAACCCCAAGAGAGCAGTTCCTTGACACTGCTGAGGATGAATTCACATAGGTGTCTGTTTAACTCAACAGAAGTGCGCAGGAAACATCTGGCATACTGGGGTGGATGAGTGTTTAGCCATCTTACAACATAAATAAGCAAATCCTGATGAAGGTAGAACAAGGAACAGTCTATCTTAATAATGAAATGAGAACTCTACACAGTTTTGGGGGACAGTGATATGAAATAGTGAATTTAGAATATATACATCACTTGCAGCAACAACCTTACTTACAGACAGAAAGTCTTCAGCATAGAATAAGAGCACAATGTTAACTTGGAGCATTAGTGGGAAGACCGTAGTGAGCAACTGGAATGAGCTTTAGACATAATAAAGGGCACATGCATTTCCCCTATAAGTTAAAAAGGTAAAAGGGATGTGACCCAAAAAGGCTCATTTTGTAAAATGTGTTTGTTTACACATAATTATAAGAATAAAGA
The DNA here is from genome assembly GCF_900095145.1 of Mus pahari. Lineage (NCBI taxonomy): Eukaryota > Metazoa > Chordata > Mammalia > Rodentia > Muridae > Mus > Mus pahari. The sequence continues at coordinate 23,345,132 of NC_034594.1, read as the reverse complement.
GAAAGAACGGTATAATACTAGGTTCAGAATATAGGAGAGGGAGAGAGAGCCACCTGCCCCATATAATCATTACCAATAAACATATTTTGTATGCTACAGTTCCTCTCATATGCAATTATGTGTCTCAAAGAGATGTATAGAAGAAATATAAACGTCCAGCACATTTTCCAATTTTCAAAACCAAGAAACCCAGATGTTTAACAGATCAACGGACAGATTGGTTTATGTTACAACATCAAATCACAGAAACAGGTGGCCAGTCGCTTTGCAAAATAGTTCTAAGATCTTCTCGGCAATATCTGGTGCTAGTACTGATTTTCCAACATTTCATATTCTTTCTACTCAAACTGTTCTGTTTCCCAACCCCCACTTGTTTGACCGCGCATTCTCAATCTCTTGAGATCTCTCTTCTGGCCTGTTCCTCTGCCTACTCTTGCACAACAGCTCCTGTGCGCTATTCCCTGGGTTTCCGTTAGAACCTGCAAGGTAACAGGACTTCAAAGTTAGGTCTCCTCCTGTGTCACAGGCACACCCACCGAAAGGACGACTGGAAATCACAGGTAGAATATGCCACGGACACCTTAACTGCAATTACAGCCGAAACTAAGCTCGTTTTCTCCCACTTTTAATGAGCCACATGACGCGGGCGACAAGCAAAGACTCAAAGCTAGAAATCCCAGCTTCACACCGACCCCAGAATTGAGCGAAGCGGTCAGATTCTGCACTCTTAATGTCACACACACACACACACACACACACACAAGTTTCGGGAAAATTACAAAACCTGAAATCCCACAAACGCAGGACACTTGTAAAAAAAAGTCTCTGTTCACTCCACAGTCTGATTCTGCCCACGACATCTTCCGGGTCGCTGCAGACTTAGTTCGGCTCCCCTTCTCCCCGGGACGGATCACAAGACCCAGGCGGCCACCCAGCTCCATCTGCGGAACCCTTTGCTCCCCGAAGCCCAGGGAGACGCTGCTGAGGATCCGTCCGCGGCCGATCCCCCGATCCCCAAGCGTCACCTCCGACCTCTACCTGAGGGCTCTGGCAGCCCTGGAAGGTGGGCCGGCTTCATGTCACCCTACCGCACGGATGACCGCCATCTCCAGCTCCCAGGACCTTACCTGGAACCCGAGTCCCGTCTGCCAGCCAACCGCCGAGGTTGTCCAGTTCCGGGGCCTCTGGCAGAGGCTAGCCCTAACAGCGGGAGCGAGCCGAAGGGAAAGCACTCGGCCGCAGGACACACAGGGGGCGGCCATGTTGGCCGTGAGAAAGATCCTGGCGGGAGGGGAAAGAGGTGGAGCCTAGAGACTACGCAGGCGCAGACCGCCCAGACGGACGCGCTTCCTCAGCAACTGCAACTAGGGGCGGGGTCCTGTAGTCCAGCCCCTCGCCGCTGATTGGGTGCGCGGCGGCAGGTTGACTTGCACGTGGTTTTCGGCTTACTTCCAGCTGTAGTCCTAGCTGAGTTCCTGGTACCCACGCGCAGACAAGCCTTCCACAGTCCTGTTCTCACTCCACCGATTCCAAGCTGGCTTTCTTGTCCGCTTGCCTTCCCGCAAGGGCCTTTTGCTCCCCTTAAATTTGCCGGTTTTAAAGATCTAAGTCAAGACATTCTTCTTCCAGCAACTAACCACTCTAGCTTCCAAACCCATTGTGTTGACTCTTAGCTGTCTGACCCACACGCTGAGGAAAAGCACCTCTCGCAACTTCATGGCTCCCCCTATGATTGCCTCTGAGCTTTAAAACCATTAAGAGTGGCTGCAAAGACATGAATTGTCTTTGCCATCTGAAACTTGAATTTCCTAACCCTAAGTCTAGGGTTATCTCTACCAGGTACAAGTGATTGAATAAACCACTCTTTTTTTTTTTTTTAAAGATTTATTTATTTATTATATGTAAGTACACTGTAGCTGTCTTCAGACACTCCAGAAGAGGGTGTCAGATCTTGTTACAGATGGTTGTGAGCCACCATGTGGTTGCTGGGATTCGAACTCTGGACTTTTGGAAGAGCAGTCGGGTGCTCTTACACACTGGAGCCATCTCACCAGCCCCTGAATAAACCACTCTTAAAGGGTTTTCCAATTTGAAAAATATCATTGGATAATTTGATAATGTTGAAATTATCATTAGAAGTTTAAAACATACTGAGAAAACGAGATCAACGTGACTGAGTAAGAAGCTGAGAAATTAAAATTACTCGATGTTTTTTCAGAGAACCTGGGTTTGGTCCCCAGAACTCATGGGGGAAATCACATCTATCTATCTATAATTACAGCTCTAAATGATCTGACACCTTCTCTGAATTTCAAGGGGATCAGCCATATCTGTGGTGTACAGGCACATATGCATACTAGCAAAACATTTATACATGTAAAATAGAAATCTGTTTTTTAAGTTATGAAGTAAGTGCTGGCATGGTACAGTTATCACCTCACAAAACAGCTCTAGGGAAATAGAAATTGCATAGTTTCTGAAAAATAGAAGAAATAAACCCCTCCAAATAGGATGCTTGTAGTAAAGGGGGGAAATCATTATTTTCCTCTTTATTTGTTTGCTTTACATTAGTGAAGAAAATCTCTTCAGTCAGTGGCAGAAGTCCAGGACTAGTATTTGGAGAACAAGAATAAGTTAGAGGTGAGACAATGCTGGCCAGGAAAGCAGGTAGGTTAGCTCCCTATCTTTACTTCTCCCTCTATTCCTCCAAATCCAATCCTCTAGTCTTATCTTCAGCTCTGTAGCAGAACTGCTGTGGCCTCTTCTCACTCTCTGATCCCATTCCCAGTAGACTAAACAGACCCAGAAGGAACACCCTGCTTCCCTCCCTCTGCAGACCCTCCGCACCACTCCCCCAGCCCATATTCATTCTTAAATGTCAGCTCTCAATACCAAGAAACACATTGTACCTGGAAGCCCCAGTAGTCACAACTGGCTGCATCTCAGAAGCATTCTACCAGGCAACACACAGCCACCACAGACTCCTAAGAACCAGAGAAGACAACAAAAACCAAGGAAAAGAACACCCACCCTACAAAAGCAAGACCAGATGTCAGCACCTAGAATTACAAACATCCCCAAAGCCGGATGCCTACATGCCATTATAAATACCAGCCAACACAACGCGTCTCCATTAGATCCCAGGACTAGGCCCTGAGAACTGAAACTTAGTTGAAGGCAAAGACTTTAAAAAAACCTTCATGAATATGATAGAGGAAAATTAATAAAACCCTTAAAGAAATTTGAAAATACAAACAGTGGAAGGAAATCAATAAAACAGTCCAAGACCTGAAAGAGAAAATAGGATCAATGAAGAAAACCAAAACTGAGAGAAAATCTGAAAATAAAAAATGTAAGAACTCAAACAGGAACCTCAAAGGCAAGCTTCACAAACAAAATATAAGGGGGGGGGAGGGGTAAGAATCTCAGGCATTGACCTAAAACTATACTACAGAGCAACTGTGATAAAAAACTGCATGGCACTGGTACAGCAACAGACAGGTAGACCAATGGAATAGAATCCAAGACCTAGAAATGAACGCACACACAAGGGAGCTAAAACCATCCAGTGGAAAAAGGACAGCATTTTCAACAAATGGTGCTGGCACAGCTGGCTGTTATCATGTAGAAGAATGAGAATTGATCCATTCCTGTCTCCTTGTACTAAGGTCAAGCCTAAGTGGATCAAAGACCTCCACATAAAACCAGAGACACTGAAACTTATAGAGGAGAAAGTGGGGAAAAGCCTCGAAGATAATAGGCACAGGGGGGAAATTCCTGAATAGAACTGTAAAGGCTTGTGCTGTAAGATCGAGAATTGACAAATGGGACCTCATAAAATTGCAAAGCTTCTGTAAGGCAAAAGACACTGACAATAAGACAAAAAGGCCACCAACAGATTGGGAAAGGATTTTTACCAATCCTAAATCAGATAGGGGACTAATATCCATTATATATAAAGAACTCAAGAAGACGGACTCCAGAAAACCAAATAACCCCATTAAAAATGGGGCACAGAACAAAACAAAGAATTCTCAACTGAGGAATACCGAATGGCTGAGAAACACCTGAAAAAATGTTCAACATCCTTAATCATCAGGGAAATGCAAATCAAAACAACCCTGAGACTCCACCTCACACCAGTCAGAATGGCTAAGATCAAAAATTCAGGTGACAGCAGATGCTGGCGAAGATGTGGAGAAAGAGGAACACTCCTCCATTGCTGGTGGAACTGCAAGCTTGTACAACCACTCTGGAAATCAGTCTGGTGGTTCCTCAGAAAATTGGACTTAGTACTACCAGATGATCCAGCAATACCTCTCCTGGGCATATACCCAGAAGATGTTCCAACTTGTAATAAGAACACATGCTCCACTATGTTCATAGCAGCCTTATTTATAATAGCCAGAAGCTGAAAAGAACCCAGATGTCCCTCAACAGAAGAATGGATACAGAAAATGTGGTACATTTACACAATGGAGTACTACTCAGCTATTAAAAACAATTAATTTATGAAATTCCTCGGCAAATGGGTGGATCTGGAGGGTATCATCCTGAATGAGGTAACCCAATCACAAAAGAACTCACATAATATGCACTCACTGATAAGTGGATATTAGCCCTGAAACCTAGAATACCCAAGATACAATTTGTAAAACACATGAAACTCAAGAAGAAGGAAGACCAAAATGTGGAGACTTCGCCCCTTCTTAGAATTGAGAACAAAACTCCCATGGAAGGGGTTACAGAGACAAACTTTGGAGCTGAAACGAAAGGATGGACCATCCAAAAACTGCCCCACCCAGGGGTCCATCCCATAATCAGCCACCAAACTCAGACACTATTGCATACACCAGCAAGATTTTGCTGAAAGGACCCCGATATAGCTCTCTCTTGTGAGGCTATGCCAGTGCCTGGCAAACACAGAAGTGGATGCTCACAGTCAGCTATTGGATGNAACACAGGGCCCCCAATAGAGAAGCCAGAGAAAGTACCCAANGAGCTGAAGGGGTCTGCAACCCTATAGGTGGAACAACAATATGAACTAACCAGCACCCCCAGAGCTTGTGTCTCTAGCTGCATATGTAGCAAAAGATGGTCTAGTCGGCCATCATTGGGAAGAGAGGCCCCTTGGTCTTGCAAACTTATATGCCCCAGTACAGGGGAACACCAGGGCAAAGAAGGGGGAGTGGGTGGGTAGGGGATCGGTGGGGGTATAGGGGACTTTGGGGATAGCATTTAAAATGTAAATGAAGCAAATACCTAATAAAAATTGGAAAAAAGAGAAAATCTTCCGCTAATACCAATACATTTTTGATAGCATTTATAATTAGCTGATGATAACAGCCAAAAAGCTATGTATTAATCTAAAGTAAACAATTTTCAAATTGGGTTTTACACTTTAGTAAATATTGAGAACCGCAAAAAAAAGTTACAAAATCTTATTCCCCCCCCCCAAAAGAATCTCAGGCATAAGGGCTCATATGTAAAAATAAAATGTAATATTGTCATAACAACAACAAAAAGATTCTCAGGCATTGAAGACACCATAAAGAAGCTGATACCTCAGTCAAAGAAAGTATTAAATCTACAAAAAAAAAAAAATCCTTACACAAAACACCCAAGAAACTGCAACACTATGAAAAGGCTAAATCCAAGAATAATAGGAATAGAGGAAGGTCAAAGGCATAGAAAAGATTTTCAATGAAATCATAAAAGAAATTGTTTCTAACCTAAAGAAGGCGGTACCTATCAAAGAACAAGTCGCTTACTGAACACCAAATATAATGGACCAGAAAAGAAATTCCTCTTGGCACAAATAATCAAAATAGTAAATGTACAGAACAAAGACAGAGTATTAAAAGCTAAAAGGGTAGAAAACATAAAGGCAGGTCAATTAGAGTTACAACTGATTTCTCTACATAGATTTTAGGTTCATGTTCTACAAGCTCTAAGAGAACACAGATGCCATTTCAGACTAGTATACACAACCAAACTTTCAATCACAATATATGGAGAAAATAAGACATTCTGTGATTTAAAAAAAAAGAAAATCCAAGCACTATCTATAAATCCAACCCTATAGAAAGTGCTAGATGGAAAAGAGAGAGGCTAGCCACATCCAAGGAACAAGAAAACCAAGGAACAATGATCCTAGACCAGCAAATCAAAAGAAACACAGACACACACACTATGCAAACAAAATGGTATTGCTCGTTGATATCTCTCAAAATTAACGGTTCCAATTCCTAAATTAAGCGATACAGACTAACGGAATGGATCTGAAAACAGAATCCATCTTTCTGCTATATCTAAGAAACACTTTACCTTACGTTACAGGTCATCATCACCTCAGGGAAAGGATTAGAATAAGATGTTCCAAGCAAATGGACCTAAAATGCAAACAGATGTAGTCGTTTTAATATCTGGCAAAACAGATTTCAAACTGAAACTAATCAGAAGAGATAGGAAAGGACACTACATACTCATCAAAGGAAATCTCCACCAAGAGGACATTTTTATTCTTAACATTTATGCCTCAAATTCAAGGACACTGAAGTTTATAAGAACTACAATAGCTTAAACCACATATTGACCATCAGACACTGATAGTGTTAGACTTAGAAACTCAAATCTTGTCAATAGCTAAACAGAAATGCTTTAGCTCACTGATGTTATAAACCAAATGGGCCTCACAGATATTAACAGGATTTTACCCAAAAACTGAAGAATATACTTTCTTCTTAGCACCTTGTGGAACGTTCTCGAAAATTGACCATATATTCATATATAAAGTCTCAACTGATACAAGAAAATTGAGATCATACCCTATCTAGTCTGACCACCACAGATTCAAGCTGGATATCAACAACAGAAACAACAGAAAGTTTACAAACTCATGGAAACCAAACAACTCAAGACTGAATAAAAAAATAAATCAAGACAGAAATGAAAGACTTTCTAGAATTGAATGTAAACGAATAGACAGAATGCCCAGACTTATGGTGCACAATGAAAGAGAAAGAAAAAAAAGAAAGGAAGGAAGGAAGGAAAGAAGGAAGGAAGAAAGGAAGGAAGGAAGGAAGGAAGGAAGGAAGGAAGGAAGGAAGGAAGGAAGGAAGGAAGGAAGGGAACCATACACAAAAGAAGTAGATGTCAAGATGGTAAGAAATAATCAAACTAGGGGCTGAAATCAATAAAATAGATACAAAACCAGTACAAAGTATTAATGAAACAGTTGGTTGTTTAAGAAAAATCAATAAGACTGACAGATCTTTACCCAAATTAATTAAAAGGTGAGAAAATTCAAATTAACAAAGTTAGAAATGAAAAAGCAGACATAACAGAAACAGAGAGCCATAGGACATATTTTAAGAATGTGTGCTCCACCAAACTGGAATATAAAAATTAAATGGATAATTTCCGTGAGGTATACCACTTACCAAAGTTAAATTAAGAGCAAGTAAGCAATTTAAACACCTATAATCTCTAGTGATGTAGAAGCAACATCTTGCACCCCCTGCACAAAACAAACAAACAAATACAAAGCAAAACAAGATGAAAAATAAAACCAAACCCCAGGGCCAGATGGTTTTAGTGAAGAATTCTCCCAGACTTTCAAAGAAGAGTTGATGCCAATACTCCTCAAATATTCCACAAAATAGAAACAGAAAATATATTGCTCAATTCATTGTATAAACCCATAGTTACACTGATATCCACACCACATAAAGACCCAACAAAAAATAATTACAGACCAATTTCCCTTATGAACATAAATGTAAAAATTCAATAAAATACTTGCAAACCAACTCCAAGTACACATCAAAAAATGTCCTCCGTAATGATCAATCCCAGAGATGCTGTGATGGTTCAATGTATGTAAATCAATAAATATAACCCACCATATAAGCAAACTGAAAGCCAAAAACCACAGGAACATCTTATTAGATGCAGGCCTTTGGCACGATCTAACACGCCTTCATCATAAAAGTTATGGAAAGATTGGGGATACAAGGACATGCCTCAACATAATAAAGGCAGTTTAGAGAAAGCCCATAGCCAATGTCAACTTAATGGGCGAGAAACTCAAAGCAGTTCCACTAAAATCAGGAACAAGGCATGGCTGTACACTCTTGATACCTAGTCAATATCGTACTTGAAGCCCTAGGTGGAGTAGCAGTAAAACAACTAAAGGAGATCAGGAAGATGCAAACTGGGAAGGAAGAAGTCAAAGAATTTTTATTTGCAAATGATATATTAGTATACATAAGTGATCTGAAAAAAATTCTGCCAGGAAACTCCTACACATGATAAACACTTTCAGCATACTAGCTGGATATAAAATTAACTCATAAAAATCTGTAGCCTTTCTGTACACAAAATATAAAAAATAAAAATGAAAGCGGAACACAGAGACTGAAGCAGAGAAAAAAAAAAACTACATGAAGACACAGCGTATCATCTACCATAGAAGGACACACACATGAGAGGGAGAAAGGGAGAGAAGAGGGGGAGGAGAGAGAGAGAGAGAGAGAGAGAGAGAGAGAGAGAGAGAGAGAGAGAGAGGAGAGAGAGAAACAAACAGAGACAGATACACGAGAGAAAGGGAAAGAGAGAGAGAGACAGAGACAAACAGACATAATACACAAAAGAGAGACAGGGAGAGACACAGACCCAGACAAAGACAGACAGAGATGGAGAAAGACAGACAGAGACAGACCAACATGTACACACAGAGACAGAGAGTCAGAGGCAAAGAGAAACAGATAGCAATAGAAACAGAAACATACAGAGAGACAGAAGGAGAGGCAGAGATAGAGAGGTGGAGAGAGCAGAGAGAGGCAGAGACAGAACCAGAAACAGAGGGAAGGAGCCGGGGGAAGGTTTTATTCTCATTATTTTCTAAGGAAATCAATTTTACTGACACAATGAACTTCCAGCATTAAGGAATAAAAAGGGATTCATTTATGTGGTTTAAACCATTCGATTTATGGTACTTTGTGATACAAGTCACAGCAAAACAACTAGTGTGTCGGTACTAAGCTGTCCAGCCATATCTGGCACTCCTTCATCAGAAGGTAGAACCCTCCCTTTAAGGATCAGCAGGATGAAATGACCTTCCTCTGAAGAACGCCACAGCGTGGAAATCCTGGCACAACACTTCTCGGTCTAGTCACAATGGGTTCTTTGGCTTCCCATCTCCTCTTTTTCTCTTCAGGGATATTTTGGGATGTAGCTTCCTGAGACAGCTACATTATCTATCCCAGAACTGACCCCTCCCATCAAGCCTTCCTATGGCCACAGCCTCTGTCCACATCAGGGCCATCCTGAGCCAGAGCCATAGGCCTCAGGCACTTGGGTGACATCACTGTGAGATAATATTTTAGACCACTAAAATAGTACCTAATTTTTATGCAGGAATAGATAACTCATCAACCTGGGAATTGGTTTAAAATTCAAGTTCTTCACTCTCCCCCACAAAACTCAGGACTGATTTATTCACTTACAGTGTATTATCAGATTCCATTACATCATTTATTATTAAGTATTATCATAAAACACAAACGTTATTATTTTAACTATTCTATAATTCAGTGACACTAGGTATAGTCTCTTTACTGTGCAACCACCACCACCACGTTCACATTTTTACTTTCTGTTCTTGTTAGGCACTGGGGACATCGGCTCATATTCGTTACATACCCAGACCCCTTGAGTCATTCATTCTTTCATCTGTATGAATCTGGCCATTTTAAGAACCTTATATAAATGGAGCCATGCAATGTCTGTCCTTTTATGACGGTCTTACTTCATATAAAAGAAGCACAAAGAGCTGACACTTCAGCTACTTTGTAGCATATGCCAGAATTTCCCTGTTTTTAAAGCTGAATATTGTTCCTTTGTGTAGATGTATGTTGTTTGCCTGGTGGTAAATGGATAGACATTTAGATTCTTGTCAGCTTTTTTGATATTATAAATAATTCTGCTGTGGATGCGGATATATTATTTACAAATATCTATCTCAGTTACAGATTTTAATTCCTTTGAATATATACCTAGTAATACAATTGAATATTTTTGGTTTTAATGTGAATAGATTTTTTTAAAAACTTCTATCAACACAGGCAATGCCTACAGAAGAGACTTTGCATTCTATTTAAATCTACAACATGAAAAGTCTCTCATTACCTACATCCCTCCCAGCAAAATAAACAGTATGTGTAGGATAAGAAAATGGGCCATGTAAATTTCCCTGAAATAGTCAAATACTTAGGAAGCACTTTTAGTACAGAAAGGCTGTATGTCAAGTTTCTGTAGTAGTTTTAAAATGAAATCTTATCTGAGCTTTCGAATCTGTTCTCACAAGATGCATGCATATTGCCATATTAATTGAATTCTGATAGATTGAAAGTAGAAGACACTTGTTCTATTTTTACTTTTATTTATAGTCTTTGGTTTTATTCACAGCGTGGCTCGAATCCATCCACTTGTGCTCTTTACCTATGAAGCTGTCAATTCTGTTTGCTATGAAAGACACAACACACACAGGGAGCTGTCAGTCAACCCTGTTAGGATGCTTCCAGCATCGCCTCTCCAGACATAGTTATCAAAAATAAAACCAATCACGTACAAACAGGGGAACCAAATATGCCATTTCGCTGTGTGACAAAATATCCTAAGTATGTACAAGCTCAGAGTTGATGTGCTTGGGGCCTGTGATTCCTTAACCGTGTCTGTTTCCTTTGGACAGGCTTTGTCATTAGGAAAGATGCATTTGGATGATTGCCTGGCATGTGTAAGGACTGGTTTTTGATTCCTAGCAGTATATCTCCCCATTCCCAACCCCATACAAAAGCATGCTAATGTTGAAAGAAGTTACGACAATCAGGGGAAGGGTTTTAAAGTAGTGCCAGAGTTGAGGTGTATAGATCACTTGACACCCAAACTTGAGGACCTGAGTTTTATCTCCAGCACTTACACAAATAGCCAGGCATAGTTGTGCACACTTGTAGTCCTAGCTCTGGGGAGGTGAAGACAGGAGGAACCTTGGGCCTCAATGGTCAGCCAGCCTAGCTGAATCAACGAATCTCAAGTCCTAATAAAAGATCCTGAATTGAAAAACAAAGTGGATTGATTTGGAGGTGTAATATCCACGATATTCCTCAGGCTCCTATGTGTATCACATGCATGAGTAATCCTCTACTGTGTTAAAATGCATGGTATCCTGGCTCTCTCCTCTCTCTCCTCCCCCCCCCCCTCTCTCTCTCTCTCTCTCTCTCACACACACACACACACACACACACACGCACACACCACTGAAGATTTAACTCAGAACCCTGTTCATTCTAGGCAAGTGGTCTATTACTGAGTTACACACCAGCCTACAAAAGATATTTCTTTATTCTGTCCACGAGCATGACTTTGGACTGGGTACCAGACTCCCCTATGCCTGTGATTGATGCTGAATGGATATAAGGAAGAGCCAGTAAAAGAGAGTATATGACCAGTAGTGTTGACTAGAATATTTGGGATGCAGGGACTTTTACAAACCAAAAAAGAAATGAATGTAATTGAAATCAGAAAAATAACACAAGATTTGGCAAAAATAGACTTAATGATAAAATTCCAGAAAACCAGAGCCTATATTGAAACCCCTTGAGGCATAAAAGAGACTATTTCAGGACAAATGGAGGAGGTACCACTTTACACAGCAGGGAAGGTGACTTAAAAAGTGCACTGCTCATGAGATGTGATGGCACCTGAAAATGTAAATAAGAGGCAGCAGCCCAGGCCCGCACAGTGAGAAACATTCTCGAGTGTGACTTTTGTCAGCTTAAAGGAAGTACAGACAAAGGCAGGAGGGATCATGTGTCTCCTTCAGAAATAGGATAGGGATGCAGTTGGACTGTCGGGACAGTGATAAGACATGTAAAGAAAGAAATACATACAGCTAACCACACACAAGATATTTGTATCTATATATCTCTAAATATCAGATATATCTATATCATCTATCTATCTATCATCTATCTATCTATCTATCTATCTATCTATCTATCTATCTATCTATCTATATACCAGATATAATCGATATCGTGTGTGTGTGTGTGTGTGTGTGTGTGTGTGTGTGTGTGCAAACATAAAGAACATTAGATGGGGCTGGAAAGACTGCTCAATGGTTAAGAGCACTTGCTATTCCTGCAGAGGACCTGAGTTCAGTTCCCAAACCCCACATTTTGGTTTATAACTCTCTGTAACTCAAGTTCCAAGGGATCTGACATAATGCTCTGGCCTCCTTGGACACCAGGCATGTGCATGAGATATGTACATACGTACAAACATGCATACATACTTACAAAGGAAACAATATACATAAAGGAAAATAAGTATTTTTTAAAGGGCATTCTATAGCATTTATTGAACACTGTTCTAAATTCCTTAATGTTTTTATATCATGTGGTTCTAAATATTTTCCCTGTGGGGGAAGTTCTGCCAGTGGCTGAGGCATGGAAATGTTCAAGTTAGAAGGGGTGGGATCACATGCCCTGTGTCTGGGATCTGGAGCACCTAGAATCAAACCAACCCTGCTCGTTGCCACATATGGTGAGCTTCCTCATAGCATCTGCACACCAGTCAGTACCTTCCTTTGCAGGGACCAAGTCCACCTCCGTTTCTCTATCCAGTCTTAATCTTCTGTGTCAAGTACAGTCAGAATCCTCCCTAGTGTCTACCTAAGGACATTATGTTTATCTGTCTGGCTTTGCAGTGGTCAAAACTGACCTCCTATTTTATGTCTTCTGTGTAGGACACAGTGGTGTGTGTGTGTGTGTGTGTGTGTGTGTGTGTGTGTGTGTGTGTGTAATTCAAACATGGGCACTTTCAGCTGACCACATACCATTACTACCGCAGCCTTCCCGTTTTTCTCTTTGGTGTCCTGTATCAGGTTGTCCTCAAGTTCAGGTTATACCCATATTTTCTGTGGCTATCCTGAGTGGCATACACCCATTTCCCGAGTCCTTCCCTGTATAGACGTGAGCCTCAGAACCACTCACGTTTTGCTTTTTCCAGAAGAATTAGAATTCTGAAGACCAAAGGATTCTAGAGAGGCCCTCCAAGAAACCAATTATTTCATGATCTGGAGACATGGACTAGCCTGTGCAGCATGCCTGCTGATCTGGCAAGCCAGCTTCCAAGAAGAAGTAGGGTGTTTCAAAAATTGAGGTAAGAGGTTAATCTGCACAAGGTCTATTTAATCTTTATCAATATATATTGAAACATATTTTGGAGAGGCTCTGGTGACAGAAACCATCTGGGTAGTGAGATGAAGCCTGACTTTCAGAGGCTTTTAACCTTACAGGGGAAAGTATATTCACATAAATATAATTCTAGAGAAACCGTGATAGAATCACAAAAGAATTGCAAAGTAATTTAAGAAAGCAAGAAGGAAAACATTACTTCTTGCCAAATGGAAAAAGATGACTTTGTTTCCTATATGTTTTGCAGAGCTGCAAATCAAAATAAAGAACCCGTCTAATTCGTTTCTCTACTTTGGTGCAGAACTAATTCTAAACTTCCCAAGAGCGACTCAACTATCCCGCTTTTTATACCTACAAAGTAGAATTTTCTGTCTTAATTCATCATATCATGTGATTAAAAATTACCCTTCAATATCCTTAAATGACTCTTCAACATTTGCATGCCACCTTTCCGATTTCCACTGAAGAACATTCCCAGCTATTTTCCAAGTGTTTTTCCAAAATCAAGAATCAGATCTGATATCTGAAATTGTGTCCAATTTCAAAGATCGTATCACTGCCTAGCATGTGATTAAACTCTTTTTGAATAGGTTTTGCTGTGATTAAATTGTAAACACCTGCATGATGCTATTTTGACTTTAGACTTGTCTTTAAGGAATACTCTATCTGGAGAAATATGGATTTCTTGAAATAAGCATATCATTTTTCAACCAAGCTAGTTAGGGATACATTCTTAATGACCCTTGAAGCTTAGACATACTTACATTTATATAAAAACTCCATGTTTCCTGTCATCCTAATTATATGTTGAACATATAGTAAATATACATGGCTGACCTCAGGGCAAGCAGCTGTCAAATAGTTATATTCTTTGTCATTCCATTTTCATTTGGGACGTTTGTGTTTTATAAACCAAATCTTCAATTACAAATTGACATGGCCATACTGTTTGTAGGATGATCAAATTGATAACATGAATTTGTATGGGCTCTACGTTTTTAAAACAAATGTGTATACATTTGGCCTACTGTAGAAAAGAAAGACCTTGAGAAACATAATGGAATTTTAGCCTTTGACATTCATTTGTGCATATGGTAATAACAAGAATGATAATGAGAGCTGGTGGGATGGCTCAGTGGGTAAACCCGCTTGCCTCTAAGCCTGATGACCTGAGTTCAGTCCCTGGAAACATTTTTTTAGAAAGAGGAAACTAACTCCCTAAACCTGTCCTCTTACTTTGATATACACATTGTAACCTAGGTACATACACACACAAATATTTAATAAAAATTGAAACAAATGTTGCAGATGAATGCCTTGCTAGTTGCAGAAAGGGGCTCTTGTTAAATGATGGGTATGACCTTTTTAAAAAACAAACAAACAAACAAACAAACAAACAAAAAAACCCACCTTGCATCCATTTGTGTGGCCAGTTGGAGGCAGCAAAAACAACTCTAACTAGTTGCAGTGGAAAAGGGAAATACCTTGCATGATCATTGAAAAGCAAGATGGCCTTGGCCACCTGGAGCACCTCTCGGCCCTGCAATTTTGTTGCCTCTTCCCTTGACAGGGGTAATTAAGCTGAGCCCACCTACTCTCAAACACTGAACTCAGCTAGTTTCCAATCTCATATGAATGCCTCTGAGAGCCCACACCAAATCACAACTGGAGCTCTAGATTATCATGTCAGCAATATAAAAGAAGTTAACTGTTGAACTATTTTGCTTGTTACTTCAGTACAGGTCATTTTTCCCAGGAGTATCTAGAACCTGCAATGTGTGTGTGTGTGTGTGTGTGTGTGTGTGTGTGTGTGTGCGCGCACACACATGTATGCACACGTGCTTATGAAGATCAGAGGAAAACCTTGAGTGTTCTTCCATAAAAGCTCTTCATCTTGTTTGTTTATTTGTTTGTTTGTTTGTTTGTTTGTTTTTAAGATAGTGTCTCTCACTGATTAGGCTAGTCTGGCTCGCACTCATCTATGCTTCCCATTTCCTCTCCCAAAATGCTGTGACTACAAATGTATCCAACCATGCTTAGATTTTCCTATAGGTGTTGGGGATGGGACACATGTGCTCATGATTACAAAGCAAGCACTTTTTTTCAGCTGTACCATCTCTTCAGTCCATTGGCACTCCATTGCTTGTCCCTGAAGCACTAGAGACATCTACTTTTTGTCCTTATAAATGGTGACTAGGTCTGTCAGAAAAGGACTACAGGGGCTGGAGAGATGGCTTAGCTGTTAAGAGCATTTGCTGCTCTTGCAGAAGACTCAGGCTTGCTTCAAACACCTACATTGAGCATCTTACAAATGACTGTAACTGCATTTCAGATCCAATGCAGTTTTCTAACCCCTGCAGGCACTATACATATATAGCACACATACAGGCAAATAGGTATACACATATATTCAGATAGATAGATAGATAGATAGATAGATAGATAGATAGATAGATAGATAGATAGAATGAACAGATAGATAGATAATAGACAGATAGATAATAGATAGATAGATAATAGACAGACAGATAGATAGACAGACAGACAGACAGATAGATAGATGTATTTTTAAAAAGTAGAACCAATTCTGTGTAATTGTGTCTGGTTGTTTATTTCACTTAGCATAATGTCCTTGGAGTTCATCTCTGCAGTGACATGTACCAAGATTTCCCCTATTCTAAAGACAGTGTGGGTCACATGTCACCTGAGAGTAGCTTCTTGGCAGAGAAATGTTCCAGAATCCTTAAGGCCCTGGTTCAATCCCAGCACCAAAACTAAAACCAGCGGTGTACTTGTATTACACTGGCTCACTTGTCTGTCTGTCTGTTAATGGACTTTTGCTTGCTCCGTGTTCTCACTTGTAAGTAATATGCAATGTGGCTACTGTTCACTTGGAAGATTTTTATTTCTAATCTCATTCTCAACCTACTTGTACTTCTAGATCTAAAATCTCTTAGACAGGATACATATTTGCACCATTTTATTGGTATGCTCTTAATGGAGATTTTAATTTCAATTCAAAATAATTCTGTTTTTTACATGTCTTAACAGGTTTTTGCCCATTTCCCATATTGTTGCCTTTTTGTTTGGCTAGTTTTTATTATTTACAATAAAATGTTGTAATTTCACCCTTCCTTCCTCGTACGTTCTATAAATATATTCTATACTGTTGCCAAGAGAATTACATCAAATCACTAAAATTGTCAATAAGACATAAAACTCTTTCTCCCTTAAAAGTAGTACATTTATTAATGTCACAAAGTTACAACTTTTGACATTGTAGGTTCAAATGCCAAAAACATATTTGTTATGTTTTATGCATTAATTTCTTAAATTATGTAGAAAAAAAAACAAAGTGTGGAGATACCACTACAATAGTACTGACTTTTAGACTCATATTTATTTTTTAATGTATTAGTCTTAAGTCATGTAGGAAAAATAGATATAAACATGTGGCAAAGATAATTAGACTTTCTTTCTTTCCCTCTTTCTGACTGTCTGTCTTTCATTTTGAGAGGCAAGGTTTCTCTGTTTAGCCCTGCTGTCCTGGAAATCTTTTTGTAGATCAAGTTGGCCTAGAGCTCAGAGATCCACCTTCCTCTGCCTCCAGAGCTCTGAGATTAAAGGTGCAGGCTACCACACCTGGCTAGACTATCAAGTTTTTAAATTGCCCGTTACCAGTTGCAGATCATGGCTCTGAGTTATGGGTCCCTGCAGCTTCTCTGTAGTTAGGAATGTCTTCATTTACTCCTCAAGGCCTTCCTTAACAGCACCTTTCCCTGAGCATACATGCTCACTTTCTGATTTCCTCATATATGTTGTGACTTTTAAATGCCCTAGTCTTCAATACCTGGCTGAAGAGAAAAACACAGAAAAAGAGAAGATAAAAAGAATTTAAAAGTCACTGGCCCCTTACATGCTCAGAAGCTGTTCTAGACTGAAGGAAGGAGACATGACACACAATCCTACAAGGACGGCTGCTTGCTTCTGTGCCTGTTCCTCCAGGATCAGAATATAGCAGTCAGAAGCAGAAGCTTCTGTGTTTGAGAGAGAGATCCTTATGTCCCATCCAGACTTGAAAAATGCATGCGCCACCAACATAGGAGCAGCTACACAGTCTGAGCTAATACTGTCGAAAGCTGAAAACTGACCAAAGATTAACCATAATTTTCTGGAAGCTTGAGACCTTCAATGGACTCCGGGTTTCCAAAATAGCTACTTCTGGGAGATCCCGACAGGGTTGGTTCACTTTCATTCCTGTCATGAAGCTCTGAAAAGCTCATTCTCAAGGACAGTTGTTTGTCACTTAGGGATATACCTAGCCAGGAATCAAATGCTACAGTGAGTTAAAAACTGACCTAAGACTTCTCTTAAGAAGTGATTCCTTCCAAGTAGAAGGAAGGGCTATAATATCACAAGAGTTAGTCTTTTCTTAACAGGGAGGGTGGACTCATATCTGTCTCCATCAACTCACAAAGTAGTCAACTCACAAAGAGCGGCTGGTGGGGTAAAAACCACTCATCCGATGGCTAGGAAGAAATCAAAGATTCAAGCCCAGCATCCCATGCCCTCCTTTTAAGACATGACCCTATTGACCTACAGACCTCCCCCTAGGCCTTACATCTCAAAGGTTCCACCATCTCCCAGTAACACCACCTGCTTATCAAGTCTTTAACACATGTGCCTTGGGGGACATTCAGAACCCAAACTATCATACTGAATAAAAGGTTTCATTTTCCACAGTTGTCAGTCTGATGACTTTCTTGACAATTAAATTTACTGAAGAATTTTATAGAGAAGAGAGAGGGACTTAAAACAAAATGTCCAGATGTCATCTGTTAAAAAATGTTTTATTGAGACAATAAAAATAACATCAACAAGCACTAAAATTTTAATTAAAATATGATTTACAAGGCTACTTTGCCCCACTACAAGCATTCTTATTGATAGAAAAAACATTGCTCATATCCTTAGGACACTCAAACACCTCATTTGACTTTTCCAGCCTCTTACCCAAGAACTGCGCTCTGCTCTCTTTTCTATGCCCATGAGCATGGAATTCTCTTCAGTGCTTCCAAATCCACTGACAATATCAATTCCCCCCTTTCATTGCTGGGTACACCATTCAATAGATGTATATTATGTTCTCTCGCCTTCTGCTCTGAATATTCCAAGTATTGCATTTCTGTCAATTCATTGATTGAAGAGCTTCCCTCACAGAATGTTGACAGCTGTTTCAGACATTTACCAAATAACTCCGGTAACAGCTGCAAATGGATTGGCGAAAGAAGATTTGGAACCATGTCATTAGCATTCATCAAAGGCACCCATTTCCATTGAAAATCCCCTTCGTCACAGGGGTTGAACATCAGGAAGCTGCTCTCAGGAAGCTTGCTAAGTGTCCAAAGAGGACAGACCAGTGCCTAGCTCTCCACTAGCTGGCTTTAAGTGTATTGATATATGTGCTGTTAAATAAGTTAGAATGCTGTCTATAGCTAAAGTTACTTTTGACTCTGTTGTTCATGAGCAAGATATGGAGAATTAATATGTGGGTCATACATACAAATCCAGGGTTCTGGCACACTGCGGTGGTTGCTGCTTTCATGTAATGCACTATAAAGGATCAGATGGAATTCCCCGGACATAAAATGGAAGGGACCTAGTTGCTTCACCCTTTACTTTTCTGAACACACATGGAAAACACAAACATAAGTATTTTAGTCACCGTTATGTTCAAAAGTCTACTAAAATTCTACAGGTGAACACCCAATTACTACTGATAGTTATTTAGAGAAGTGTAAAGATGGGCAATCTTTCTTTCTTCCTGTATGCTGAAGTACTTTATTTGAATGAACTTCGGAGCCAGGCGTGGTGGTGCACGTCTTTAATCCCAGTACTCGGGAGGCAGAGGCAGGCAGATTTCTGAGTTTGAGGCCAGTCTGGTTTACAAAGTGAGTTCCAGGACAGCCAGGACTACACAGAGAAACCCTGTCTCAAAAAAAAATTAACTTCAAATTAAAATCCTTTGAGGATATAAAGGATACTATGAGCAGTAAAAGTTCCCGGCCCTTCAACTATCATAAAAGGAACTTCAGTTTGAAGGGATGCTTCCCAATGGCTGATTCCAGAGATCTATAAGTAGATAATGCAGTATTTGTTCCACAACTAGTTCAGGGCCTTTAAAAGAATTAGTACTCTGGAGAGAGGATTTTCAAACATGGGTTTATATTTTTAAAAAATGATAATACATCGTTAGCATTGAAGCTTCAAATCTGAAAATCTATACGGCCAAACTTAAGATACATAAGTGGTAGAATGGCGTGTTTAACTCTGTTAGGTTCCCAGATATCAACATTTGTTCAGATTGCTCAGTCAACAAGCTGTATCTAGTCTACTCCTTCCACTCTGTTTAAATGCTTCAGAGCTTGTTTTGAACATTGCTTGTCTGCTCTGTTTTTTTCTAATTCCTGGATTAGGTATTGACCTCTTCTTTGAGTCTTTCTCAGTTTCCTGAACCCCTCTAACACACTGATTTGGAGGTGGGTTTATTCTGTCAGCTAGCCTGTGAGCCCTTGACATGGATAATATGAGCACACTATGACATTCATCTTAATCTTTACATGATATCATTGACTAATAGTTCTTTGCTTCAGTAGCTTTATTAGGGGTCTGGTTGACATAGATAAACGGCGACTATTTAAAGAATACAACTTGATGCAGTTTAACAATATCCTCCCCTATGGAGACCCTCACTATGGTCATGATCAAAGGCATAGCCAACACTCCCTTGAATTTCCTAATGCTGATTGGTAATCTTCCTAAACAGCCCTGGTCCCAGACAGCCACTGAGTTGTCCACATTATGGGTTATCCTGCATTTTCTAGAATTTTACATAAATGGAATCACACTCCATGCCCTTCTGTTTGGTGGTAGTGGGGAGTGGATCTGATTGCTTTAATAAAACTATTTTCAAAATTAACCCATGTACTTCAATACCAATAGTTTATTCTTTTGTCGCATTAAGCTATGTTCCTGGTAGAGAGTAATCATATTTTTGGTTGATTCACTCATTGGTTAATAGTCATTTGCCTGTTCTATTTTCTGTGGGTATTAGTTGCTTTTCTCGTTGTTGTGACAATGTATCAACAAAAGCAACATTCTGGCCCACAGTGTGACAGTAGAGAAGTCAGTGGCAAAGACATGTGTTACACTGATGATCAAATTTGTCTGCCATCAAGAAGTCATAAATCAATATATGATCAATGAACACATACAAAAACTCGTTTCTTGTTGCTCCTCGTTACTTAGGTGGGCGTCTCCCGTGTCTGGATAGGTCCTCCGAGCTCAGCACAAAATGGAGAACTCCCTTTTCTTACAGGGGCTTCCTCTTCTCTGCCTCTCCATACAAATGAGGCATTCGTAGTGCTTTAAACCCCAGCCAATGATTGTACATTCACCCTGAGAATCCCTTCCCACTCTCCAGGGTTCAAATATAGCCTTGGTTCACCCCAAATAAAATGTCTGTGCACCAGCTGTTACACCGAAGATTGTCTAAGAGAGCTGTCTCGTCTAAAAGAGCTGTAACACTAAAATCCTCGGAGAAGGTCTTCGTCAGAGAAGGCTCCCCACCACCAGCCCCAAGCGCCAGCACTCACCTCCAGCCAGACCGGATCCTGCCGACCCCACCTGTTCCAAACTATGCTTCATCCTTTTAGCCTGGTGTGCAGCAGCTCCTGGACACCCTGAGAGGAAACAGAACACGTGGGCCCACAGCTGGTCCCAAAATACAACAGTTTTGTGCATCATAGCTCAAAGCTCACCTCCAAAGACTCATTTCTTCCAGCCAGGTTATACTTCTGGAAGGTTTCATAATCTTCTAAGACAGCACCATTAACTGGGGACTAAGTGTCTAAACACAGGACCTTATTTGGGACATTTCTCACTCAAACCACAAAAATTATCCCTTTTCTGCTAAGATTACTAAGCCTCTATATTGAATACATATATTATGCCTTCTGACGTTTTGTTCAGATCAATCTAGCGGGAAGTTTATCAGCTTTATTGACTTTGTGAATTAACCAGCTTTGGTTTCTGGACTATTTATTGGTTGTACTGTGATTAACATTGTGTAGCTAGTTCCACAGCAACTGAAGATGCTTTTTCTGAATTTAGAGAGTTAAAGGGAATATGATGCACTTAAGATGCTGTATATCAGCTTCCAACAGTACATATCACCATTTCGTTGATTTTTTTTTTTTTGAAGATTTTGTAACTAATTTTTTCTAGGATAAGCCTGAATTTATGCAGAACAACCTTCACTCCTGACACGGGTTGCAAATCCAGGGGGTTCTTAAAACCAACCTGAGGGTTAATATTTGCTAGAAAGATCACAGAACGGACCAAAAGATGCTATGTGCAGTTTATCATGGAGAAGGATGCAGACAGTAATTGGCCACAAAAGAAGCACCCCAAGATGAGCTGAGAAGGGCTCCAATCACAGAGATTCTGTTGTCTCCTCTGATATGTGAACTAAAATTCCCTGAAAAAGCCATATCTCTGCTGAAGGTTCTCTAGTTTGGCAGTGATTGTGGAGAGATGGAACGTTATCTTGATTCCTTAATAGCCATTCATTACAAACTTATATGTCATACCTACCATGTTTGTGATTATTAGGTAAAAGCTTGGGAATGTTTTAATTGAGCAGATTCTTATTTTTCACAGACTCAGACCTAAGAATTTCAGAAGCTAGCATGGGGCATCTGTAGAAGAAACTCCCCCATTCTGGGCTAGCCACTTCCAGAGCTGTGCCTAGTATTTCCAATAGTACCTTTGGTAAATACAACTGTTTATGACCTCCTTTTGTTAGAAGACTATTATAGTCCATGTTATCTCATCTCCACTGGAACATGTCATTTAGATCAACCTGCATCCATGTTTTGAGTCATAGCCTTTTAGACCATGTTTCTATTTTCTGTTGCATACTCTTCCTGGGAAGACATGCATAAACATCTGTCCTCTAGATAGAGCACTAACAGACCAAAGAAAACAACTCCCAAGTTTTGCTTGGTGATACAATGGGTTTATTTGGAGTTATTTATAGGAACATGGATGAGGGGTTAGCTTATAGGAGCCTGGTGAACCTATGGGCGCTACAACAATGAAAACCCTACCCTAGTATGGGAGATGATTCATAACATCTGTATCCCAGGAACTCCATGCTCAGTCTGCAGGCAGACTTACAATAGTGTCTCCTCTGCATCAGCAGTTTTCCTGATTACTGTCTGTATAAGCTCAGGGAAGAGGATTTCAGGCTCCTAAGTTTCTGAGTTTCAAAAGTCTTATGAGTTCACTTAGCTTCCTGAATCTTACGAACATCCTTCCTCTCTCCGGCAGGGGGTGTTCCAATTCAGAGGCCACAGCTACACCGTATTCTCTTTGGAGAGAGAGAGCTGTGTTTCTCCTTGACAGAGGTCAGGGTGCATTGGTCTTCTAGCGTTGATGTGTGGCGATATGCTAAACGATTGCTGGCCAGGAAAAGTCTCCCAAGCTCAGGGTCCAAAGTTTCCATTAGAGGTCTTCATTACATAAACAGGATTCATGATTGATTACCCATCTGGTTCACCTACAAGGATGGAGGTAAAGATGCAAGAAGGGAACAGATCAAAGTACTGCTCCTTAGAGTCTGAAACCGGGAGACTACTTGGAATATTGAAAGTAACTAAAGCTCACAGTTGAAACGTTGTTCTATTTTTATTTACTTATTTACCTTTTGAAACATATAGCCCCATGTGATCTCAAATTCGCAATCCTCCTGAGACCTGGGATGACAAATGAAAGCCAGATACAATAAATAAATAAATAACAAAGGAAGTGGCTAATGAGCACTTTAAAGGTTTACTGTGTAAATATATGGTAACCATGCCTATAAACTTTATTAAAATGTACACAGTTGTGGGTTGAATTGTGTTCCTCTCAAATTCACACTGAAAGGACAATGACCTCCTAAGCGCCAGCACTTCAAATTATGATGGCACCGGAAATTGAGGTCTTTAAGTTGGTAATTTACACAAGTTTGCTATCCATCACTTTGAGAAAACATCATGACCACAAAAAGTAACTTGGGGAGGAAAAGATTTATATTTCAGCTTACAGCTTGTCCTCAGTCATGAAGAGAAGTCACATCAGAACTAAAGGCAGAAACCCGAAGGCAGTAACTGAAACAAGGTCCACAGAGGAACACTGCTTAGGGGCTGCTTACCATGAATTACTTAGCTCAGTCTTTTATAGAAGCAAGCTGCCCATGGATGGGCACCCACAGTGGTGAACTCTACCATATCCACCGATAATCAAAAGAATGTCCCTACAGGCCACTCTGGTGGAGATATTGTCTCAGTTGAAGGTTCTTCTTTCCAGATGATAACATCTTGTGTCAAATTGGGCATAGGGGAATGACAATAATTAAAATAGAGTAATCTAGTGTGGGGTGTCTGTTGTTCTTATAAGAAAATATGAAGACAGGCACATACTTAGAGGGCAATCACATGGAAGCACAGGAGAAGAACAGCGTCTCTATGCCACACTGAAGGACCTCAAGAGAATGGAATCTCTATGCCACACTGAAGAACCTCAATAGAAGAGAACAGAGTCTCCATGGCACAGTGAAGGACCTCAAGAGAAATCAGTCCTACTGACATCTTGATTTTCAGTTTCTGGAACCATGGGGAAATATGTTTCTATCATTCAAAGCAACTAGCTCCTAATGACACATGTAACAAACTCGCATGTTATCAGAACGTAGTTAGTGAAGGTGGCTTAGCAAGGGCATGAATCACTGAGTGGCTTGTGAGCAGAAATCAGTTAGAGCAGGCTGTCCAAAGCAGCACTCTAGAGCCAAACACCACCTTGAGAAATCTCCAAATCTGGAAGACACTTCCGGAGAGATTCACACTCCCATGGGAAGTTTGAGCCATGTTGTGGAGCCTCAGCTGTGCCATAGACCTTCACCACACTTCCTGACCTAGGACTCAGGAATCTGCTTTGTCAAATGCTTGTTTAGATGAGGAGTTGGCAACAGAGGCTAATCAGCCAATCCCTGGTCAACGCTTCTTTGTAAATACGTACTATCACTACAGAGGCCTGTGGGTTTATGGGATCAAACCCTACTTAACACTTTCAAATACCATGTCACCAGTGCGCAGTCATGCCTGTTCATATACCCATTATTGCTATCTGCTTTCATACTATAGTGTCAAGGCTGGTTAGTCGGAAGAAAGATCCTCTAAAATCTAAAAAATGTTTGAAAGGGAGACGAATCAATCTTATAACAAAGCATGCACACACACACACACACACA
>NC_034594.1:23316420-23319599 GCF_900095145.1 Mus pahari | reverse complement strand
GGGAAACAAACAAACAACCCAAACAAACAAACAAAAACAAAACAAAACAAAACAAAACAAAAAGAAGCCAAAAGACACATTACTTTGTAAATAGGGATTTACTTAGGTTGGGTATCCTGGAAGTGCAAGGTCCAAACCCAGGGTACAGGCTTTGGTGAGATCTTCCAGATTACATCTTGTTATGGTAGGAATGTGTGGCTCTAGGTAGGTGGTAAGTTTCCTATTATAAAGCCACCAAAATTGGTGATTTGGGCATGAGGACTGCATCCCAATGACCTGGTTTCATCTCTGAGCACCACGGTCAGGATAAGTTTCTGCCCTCTCGATCTCACTAATATGAGATTTTGAGTATCAAACTTTTTTTGTGAGTTCTGGGGAGAAAATTCAATATCAAACTGTGGTTTCTCATGGAAGCCAGAATCCCCTTCTGGGTCCTACACTGACCAAGCTAACTATTCCTTTGATTAAAGTTTCCCCTATTGTTTTGTGGAGACCAACAACACTTGTAAGGAGGTCAATCTTTTTAGGTCCTTTGTGGGTGATTTGCTTTTTTTCTATGCACACTTTATTTTGACTTTAGCAAATATAAAAGGAGGTTGACCAGCAGACTTTTGAAAAAAAAAATTATACTAGAAGGAAGGCCAACCAGTTGGCTAGATAATAAAAAGATAATAGATAGATAATTAAAAATACAAATCATAGTACCGTCAAATCAAAGAAACTCGGGCATCTCATGGAGGTAAGAATTTTGTTGCAATGCTCCCTTGCTTACAGTATATAAATTCATTTGGTGGAGCTGTTGGGCTTGTTTCATTATCAAGTGAGATGAAATGATCTGTACATCTCCTCTCCCCAACCCCACTCTTCTTCTCATTCTGTGGCACTGTGTGGTGATGGAATTCAGGGTCCACACATGCTAGGCAAATGTTTATTCATTGTGTCCCAAGCCCTTAGTTTTTAATCTTAGTCTTGAAAATATGACACTCATTATTGTTTTAAGTTACTTGAACGTAATCATACTTAGGAGGTAGCAATTGGGTTTTAGTTTTCTACAAGTTGATGCTTTTTAGTATGGTTAGAGATAAGGTTTTAATCTGTACTTTCTGAAATCGATGACCTGTGTGTATCATGGACTGATGCTTTGGGATATTCTATGCTTACTGATTGCTTGCCACTAAACTCCTTCACTCCATACTCTTCAGTTTACGACTAAATGGTGTCTTGTGACAAAGGTCCAGACGAAAAGCTGGCGATTTTCCTTGAATCCTAATTGAGACTTGATAATTCTCAAACTTGTTTCTTAAAAAGCAGTACAGATAAAAGATTACTCCGACTCCAGTTGCCTCAGTGTAACCTAACGGCCTTGACCTGCAGAGACTCTTCCTTGTCTGCTACTTGGGTCTTCCCTTCTGTTTGTTTGTTTGTTTGTTTTTGTTTGTGTGTTTGAAGATAGTGCTGCAGGCTCAACCTTTCTGCCTTACCCTGTATGCTATGGTTTCTGACCTTGGATGAATTTACACTCTTATGCCACTGTTTTTACATCCTACATATTTTTGTAAAATGAATATTAAATAAACCGTGAATTATTTTTTTTAACTTTTGAAGGAGAAGTTGTTTTTTTTTTTCCCCTAGACTAGTTATTCCCCAGGATATGTAAGCCAAGCAGTAGACAAGCTCAGTTCAAGCTGGCCTGGATTTCTGTGACAGACGTCATGTGTTGTGGGGTATTCATTAGAGAAGACCTCTCAGACTTTCATAGAAAATCTTTATTAGCTGTCTGGCAACTACACTGGGTGTTCCACGTGCCAGTGAAGCCCTGTAGCCTTTCTCAGGGTGAGGTTTTAAGCACAAACACCGTGTCTTGGGTTAACATATTTCAGTTAACAAGAAGAGTTAGCCAGAAGCAGGGATACAGAAGCCAAAAAGCAAGGTTAGTACGTTTAGAGACTTTCCTATAACTATGGATTTTGGTGGATTAGGCCTTTCTTTTCATTTTGGCAGGTGGTGCTGTCTACTACTGAGTTTTACAGTAGGATTGGCACTTCCATCATGGTCAGTTGTGCTAAGGTCTGGGGCCTCGTTACGTGTGTTCTCTCACACATGACTTATCTCTGGACACACAGATGTTGGTACTGCCGCCTCTTTCTTTCCTCCTTTTACCTGCTGTTTGCGTGATGATTTACCTGGTGTGACCTCCCAGCTTCTAGAAGCTTCCCTTCTCTCTGAACCCACGGAGCACCAACAATACTTACAGTACTTGGATAGATTTGGGTGAACACAGGAAGTGGCCTCACCTAGAACTGGAAGAACAGAGGGGGAATGCCTGAGGTATTGTAAACCTAGACACAGGTCTGTGAGGAGGTGTGTAAGCCTGAGGTTAGCATCTCAGAAGAGATAAAACGAGGCTGGTCAAGACCTCCTACACTTTACCCCCATCCACCTTGGCATGACTATGGCTGCCCTTGTTCAGCTCCTGTTTCGGCAGTCATGTTGGAGAGACGTAGCTTTTGACGTTACAGAGAGACAGCCTCACAGAAAACTCCCCCGTCCTCTGGTTTTCATGATCTTTCTGCCATCTCTTCCACAATGTTCCCTGAGCTTTTCCAGCATGCCCCACTCACCTGCCCATTTTGCTGCATGTGGGACCTAAGAAAAAGGCGCGCCAAGAGTCCCTTTCCTCACCCTGCTCCTGGGGCTTCACATCCACGAAGGTCAGAGCTGAATGGAGACGAAGAGCAGTTTTCCCCAAGAGCATGTGCTCGCTGCTGCTGGAAGACTTTAAACTGTACTCTTTTATTTTCCAGGGGCTTCTGAGAAGAATCTCATCACTGGAGCTTGTGGTTTGTAGCCCCGTCAACCCAGGATTTGTTTTGCTGTCCTCTGGCTGTGCGCGGTGCAGCTCTGAAGGGAAAGGCTTCCGCGATGCAAATTTAACACCACACAACCAACCTCACACAAGATGGTGTCTGCTTCTCCCCTTGTGTGAGAAGCAGCATAGAACTAAGCAGGAAGCAAGTTCTATGTATCCTTTCTTGGAGGGTTGGGAGGGGGGGCTTTCCAGGGTGGCCTGGGATTGGAGGGATTATGAAGCCTGATTTTGGGGCAAGATCAGGGATTTGTACGATTTGGTAAGTTGGGTTTTTTTGTTTGTTTGTTTTTTGTTTTTTTGTTTTTTTTTT
>NC_034594.1:23304692-23316345 GCF_900095145.1 Mus pahari | reverse complement strand
TTTTTTTTTTTTTCCTACTTGGAAGTGGATTTGAATTTTCATCCTACACAGAAGATGAGAGTTCTTCATCTTTTTTTTCTTTTCCAAAGAAACCTTCCAGTGTTCACGGTTCACTTTGTCCCCTTAGGACAGAAGAAGCAGTTTCTGACGACAGTCGATTGTCTCCCCATCCTAGCATCCCCCTACACTGGGGCAGTGAGACAGCTTGGTGAGGCAGGGGTGGGTGGGTGGAAGAGCACCTTCATAGAGGCAGAGAGGAAGGGGTATGGGATGGGTTTGCGGAGTGGAAACCGGGAAGGGGGCGGGGACAACATTTGAAATGCAAATAAATAAAATAACCAATAAAAAAATCTAAAAATAAAATAAAATATAGTTACCATTGCTCGTTAACATAAAAAAGTCACTTGTCATCAGATAAAGATTGCTGGAGTCAGTGTCGCTTTAATGACCAGGCTGGCCTCAAACTCAGAAATTCGCCTGCCTCTGCCCCCCTCCCCCGCCCCCCCAGTGCTGGGATTAAAGGCATGCACGACCATGCCCGACGTTTCTGGTTGTCTGAAGCAACTCCTTTGAAAGGATCGTTGGATCCTCACCCCCACACAGGTTGAGACCAATGGTCTAAAGGCCAGGCTGGGCTTGCTCCTAGGTGACAAGGGGGCTCCCTGATCCAAGGGTTACATATAGCAGCAGGATGGACTCCAATACACCTAGCCTCAACTCTTCGATGGGTAATGAGCATGGCAGATTTGTTATGAGGGAAGTAGGGAAATTAAAAGTCACAGGTGATGTGCGGCTCAGTTTAGTAGGTTATACAATGTTTTGACATCCTCAAGGCCTCCTTCTCCACTGTCCTGAGAGACAGAAAACAGGATATTGGCAGGAGCCACACCAGTGTACATGGCAAACCTCACCTTATTTCTTTGATTCTCCAGTAAGAATGTCCTGAGAATCAGACATCCCTACTCTGGACAAAAGCAGTCAGTGAGACTAGGAAAATTAGCAATTAACATTAATTATGGTTTTTTTCCCCTTGCCTCATGTTATCAAACGACTTGGCCTTTTGTTTTCTTCTACAACTATACTGTTTTAGAGTCTTTTAATCTGGGCTCAAAAATATTCAATTACAGCTGAAACTGTGATTGGAGCCATTTTGTAGCACCAGACACTGCAGATTCAAGGTCAAGTCCAGAAGCCATGGAGATGCTCTATGTTACTCCATGTGTGTCTGGCACCCCATGTGGCAGGGAGGAGCATTTTCCACTCATGCTCTTAAAAACAAAATTGCTCCAAACTCACTGCACTTCAGATTTTAAGAAGGCGGCTGAGTTTTTCCTGACATGTATCCATTAAGCGAAACTCTGAAAAGGCAAATTCTAACCGCACAGAAGTGGGCTTCGCCTGGCTCTCATGCGTGCAGGTGAAGGTTCAGCCTAAAATAACATGGGCATAGCAAAATGTAGCCTAATTATTTAAGATGGTTTATTTTGAAACGTTTTCATGGTCTCTCTACATAAACAAATTAGCTGGGAAAAGCACATTTTTTTACCCATTTCCCTCCACCCACTCGTGTGGAAGAGCAAGTATATTTTTATAACTTAAGAAATTAGTTATTTTTCTCAGGCAAATGAACGGGTGGAATTTTCAAGGCATTTTCCATTGCTACACCTGCATCGTGGGCAGCAGAAAGAGCCTCTTTGTATTTCAAGAAGAAGGGAAACACCAACCACCGAATACCCCCTTGGCTTTTGCACAATGATGCTATTAGTATGATATGCATTTAAATGATTGAGTTGGACCAGCATTTAGGCGTGTGGCCAGTGCATAATCACTGACATTATTGCTGAAGCAGCAAGATAATGCAGCCTAAGACAGTGATGAATACTTGATCCAGTCAGTGTACATTTTGGTACTTCCTTAAATACTAGCTCTGTTGGTATCTCTCGATCGATTAGAGAACTGTGCAAGTTGTCAGTGAAAAATACAACAAGGACATCCTTTGGGGCTTTGAGTGTGACATGATCACGTTTCATAGTGTTGCTGGGGAGATCCAGTCTAGAGGCAGCTGTTGTTTCATTTTACCTTCCTGCTACATATGACTGTGAGTAGACACAAGCTGAGGAGGAAAGCGTTTACTTCATCTTCCAGGCCACAGTCCACCGAGGGAAGTCAAGCAAGAACTCAAGGCTGAAACTCAAGGAAAACCTATTTGCTCTTCTATGTGATATTACCAGGAACTCACTCACAGCCAAGGAAGTGCAGTAGGAACAGTGGATCATGCTGTGTGCTTGCTGACTTGCTCACAAGCTCCTGGTTAGAGCTACCTTTCATATATATAGCCGAAGACCTACTGCCAAGGAAATGGTACTGCCCCGAGGGGACTGGACCCTCTTACATCAACTGAGATAATCAAGACAATCCCTCACAGGTACATCTACAAATCATCCCGATAAAGATGAACTGGGACCTCTTTTTAAAGTGATTCTAGGTTGTGTCTAGTTGACAATTACCTAGACACCCAGGGTCTTACCAGCTGGACTGCTGAAGTATTTGGATACCATTGCCACATTCTGGATAATTGCAATTAGCAGCCAGTTGCTTCTTTTGGACCTTCTTTTGAGCCTTCTCAAAATCCCTGTTCTGTTTTCAACCCACCCCACTGACCAAGCTGACAATGACCTCTGCTGTGTAACTGAAGATGTGTTGTGAATTTCCATTGTCATGGCTGAGTTGTGGGTAAAGGAACTCGGCCCAACCCAGCCTGGCAAATACAGCTTGCCCTTTTCCCCCATTCCCTCTGCCTTGCTAACACACACACACACACACACACACACACACACACACACACACACACACACCAGTTAGATTTATTCCTAAAGCTAGCCACCAGGATCTATTATTCCCTTGTTTGGCCACTTCTTCCTTCTGAGGCTGACTTCCAAGGTCCAGCTAGCAAAGTATTAAAGTCCCACAATGAAAAGCCCCCTTTGGCTCATCTAATTAACACGCCCAACTAAAATTAAACAACTTCATCCTAACACAGGATTACCCTCCATACTGCCATTTTACCATGGACTGCATCTGTCTTATTCCCCTCTCTTGTTCCCCTCTCCTCTTTCATCCTCTCTCTCCTGTCTTGGTCTATTATTCCTGGCCCTCTGTTCCTCTGGGGCAAATAAACCTCCTTTGTGCTGAGCCTTTGTCTATGGGTATGTGTCCCTCTACTGGTCTATCTAGGAGACACCTCCCTGAGTCCCGCTACAACCCCCATACTGTTCTGCCAGTACTGGCAGCTTTACCTTCCAGTACACAGATGTGAGATCACAGTCATCTCTAACTTCCTCTCTGCTGATCCTTGTCCCAACCTACCAGGAAATCCAGTGTGAAAAGCAGAGCTCCCTTGTCACAACCTACACTGTACATCAGTTTGATGCATGCCACTCTTGCTTCATCTGTATTGTTTCTGTAATGTCCCAGGTAAAGTCCTTGTTTACATTGCTGCCATCTTAAAATGTTAGTGCCACTACGCAGGATCTTCTAGTGGCTTGCCTCTTGCTCAAAGGGGGGGACAAAACTCATTTATGAAGGCCTTGTAGTATTTCATGACTATTATGCAACAGTTTTCTCCAAGATTGAAACATTCTATTGTACAGGGAAGTTCCTTAAGCAGGGAAGCAAACAGTTCAAAATAGCTTCGGAAGTCCCTGAAACTGACCTCCCTGAAACTGACGGGGCATCACCAAGTCCTGTTCTTCAGAGAGGAAACCAGTCAAGCTGCCAAGAGTCCTTCTCCGGGAAGTCCAGCTACCAAGGCTCTTAGATGAGCCAAGTTGCAAAGAAGGCTCTGAGACAAGACCTGCTTTCCTGGGAGAATAGAAACTACGTGGAAGACCTTTAGACCAACGGTTGAGTCACCTGGAATGGATGCTCTCCAACCTGTTAAGCTGCCTACAGGCTGTGTAGTGTGTTGCAGGTTTCCAGCGTTTGTGAGCTGTCACTAATGTGTTGCAGGTTTCCGGCGTTTGTGAGCTGTCACTAATGCTGGGGTGAGATTTGTTGATTCAGCTATCTCAGAGTCATTTCTGCTCCTGCAAGTAACCACTCAATCCTATTTCTGTAAGTAACCCCAATAAAACTCACGGTTCCTCCAACTGGACGTTGGTGATATCCATACTTTTGTTTATCATGGATGGCCTCCACAGCTGGGGTGAGTTGACCGTGTGTGTAGCATCTCCTCAGGAAAAGTCTTGTCACATAGCATTGGCCTTTCCTAACACTGTCTCCTGGTCTGTCCTCTTTGCTAGCCTGTTCCAGCACACTCCATTATTTATTCACATGCTGTTTCTGAGTATGCCTGATGTGTACATGTTGGGATTTTTGTCTTTTCCTCTCCATTCTGCTGGGTCATAGATTTTTCATCTCTAGTTAGATAGTCATGAGGTCTCATTACTCCCTCAAGAATATGCTCAAGAGCATAACACAGCCTTCTAGTTCCTATGTCTATGCCCCTAATCAGTGCTGCCATCAGCTTTGGGCAGGGGAACTTCTCTTTTGCGGTAGTCAGTGGTGGCCTCAGAGATTCATAAGTGGCCAAAGTACTGAGAACAAGTGACTGTTAAATGCTTACTATAAGTGGAACACCTGTATCACCTCCTCCAAGGCTGGAGGGATGTTGCAGAACCAGGGGTGGGAAGAATATAAGCGCTGAGGAATGAAACTTACGGGTCCCCTCGTTTCTTAAGGTTGGTGGGACAGAGAAAGAGAGAGAGGGCAGAGGCAGAGGCAGAGGCAGAGGCAGAGGCAGAGGCAGAGGCAGAGGCAGAGGCAGAGGCAGAGGCAGAGGCAGAGGCAGAGGCAGAGGCAGAGGCGAGTAAGAGAGCTTTTCTTTAATAATGTAGGCCCTGGTAAGGTGTTCATGCTTCTATAAATGAACCCTTACCAGCCCTACTGCAAATTACTGGGTCAGATTTTTTTTTTTTTCCAAAAAAGCGATGAAAACAGAAGCTAGATTGGGAACATCTATTTTACTTTTATGCAAAACATCTAGCCCTATGTATCATAGACTTATTGTTTTATTTATTGTTTGTCCCCAGTCGAGTTGTAGGACGTGGGACATGAGACGTGTGAACACACGGGATTTTTTTTTTTTTCATGGCTACATCTCTAGTGCAAAGAACACATAGTAGGCACTCAGTTAATGCGGTCTGTGAAGGAACACCTACATTTCCTGTGCCTAAGCCTTTACTCATGCAAATGAGAGATAAAAGTGCAACTCTGCCCTTGAATACCTTGCCAATGATAGAAAAATTAAGTCAGAATCTCTGAAATGATTATTGCTGTAAATATAACCAACATATTATGCTGCCGTTCCATGAAATGTAAAGTAAACATTATTTCCGTTGGAAAGGAAGCTGGTTATTTGCATTAAGCCCTTGCTCACCTAGATGTTGAAGGGTAATTATGGGGCCAAGCGTTGTGCCTAGAGAACTTGAAGGCAGCCTAGATCTTAATTTTGAGTCAATGGCTTGATTATATCAATTTGTCATCCTTCTGCTTTTATTCCTTGCTGAATGAAAAACAAGCTGATTTTTTTTTTTAATTTTACAATTTCCTGCACTAAGAAAGTTTTGAAATTCAGGAAGAAATGTGTCTTTTTTTTTTTTAAGCTCCCTTTAAATATGGGCTTCTTACTTGTGTGTAGCTTGAGGGCAGACCGGAATTTCAATGATGCCCTTGTGGTTGGTAGGTAACTTGACACAGGGAGAAAGGGGGTGTGGCTGGTTGGCTGATGCTGGGGTCTCTGCTTGGCTGTGAAACTTCAGGGCACTCCCACATTCTTAAGTTTTCAGACTATAAAACATGAAGATGAAAATTTGTCACCTTTTCATAAAAACATCGTGTTTTATAAACGAAGGCCCGTAAAATTATTTTTGGGTTATTGTTGAGTTATTTTAAAACCCAAGGAAGACAGATCCAGTTTTGACATGAAGTGCTATTATGTATTTAGCAAGTGGGTCTTGGAACAGTGGCTCTGTGTGGATCTGACTGAACTCAAAGCTATGGGAAAGGAATGTCATCATGTGTCATCTTGGCTCACACAGAGGTCTAGAGCCACCTCTACATCTGCATACTCTAAACTACTTAACACACTCAGGGCATTACATCATTTCTAGCTACACAGTAATTTACTTTAGAAAACCCATCCTGTCCTACCCTAAGCAAGGGCGTAGATCACATCTTTAGACAATGCAAAAGAATCATTTTACTTTGGTCTTGAACCAGAGAGTGATGGCAGGCCCAGCGATGGTAGTAAGTGTGGTAGTGACTGATGGTGGTGACTTTCATGCTCCAGATGGTGGCGTTATTGATAATAGTGTTAACTTGGTGGCAGCGAGTGATAGCATTGGTGATGCTATAGTGATGTTGGTGATATTGGTGGCGATGGCAGTGATGATAACTGTGGTGGTGATGGTGGTGGTGATGACATTAAAATGTTTGTCCTGGCCCCAGTTTCCCTCCCCTAAGGTGATCTGGCTCCGTTCTGAAAGTCTGACTCCAATTAATGAGTAATTATCCTAAGAGCCAAAACTCTGGATCTCAATATTTTGACATATTTTATAAATGGTTAGAAAATTAAATCATCAGTAAAGAAAGCATAATGACAAAAGTATTTTAAATGGATTTTAAATTGAGTAAACTGCTACATTAGCTAGAGGTCCCTGAATAGTGAAAATGTACTGTGTAGTGGACATTGGTGGGGTAGTCTTTGTGTTCCTATACTTTCTCTCCTTGTCTCTCTTGATTCCTGTTCTCTTCCTCACATACCAAGTGAGCAGAAATAAGCTGATATCGATATAATTCGCCACTTGTCTAATTTCCTTGGTCAGTGTGTGTTCTCGCCTGATCCGTGAGTCTTGTGGGCTTTTAGCTGGAAAATCCCTTTCCAGACAGTTTGTTCTCAAACGCTCCATGCTCCCGAGTGTAGCCCGAAATATGGATATTATCTGAGTTTATACAGGCTGAGAAGTAGCTATTATCTCAATATGACAGTAAAACAGTTGATTACTTCCTGAAGCACCACTTTAAATCAAGAACCTCTCTAATAAAATCTTTTTAAAATTCTTTTAAATTATAGAACGTGGAATTAACCAGCCTTCACACACTGTGCAGGCCTCTCTCCCAGGCTCAATTCTGAAATGTCTCTTTTTGCCCCGAGTGGCATGGAGTTGAAAAATGCAGATCTAACACTCACTGAAATTTTTGTGAGCAGTTGTGGGCCCTGTGCCTAACTTGATCAATTACTCAGTGATCAGTTTTACACCTGTTTCTTACCTAAGGCCCAAAGCAGTAAACACGCCTTGATCCCATTAAAGCACAAACACTGAAGAAAAGAGCTCATGGAAGTTCTATGTCTGATAGTCTCATTTAGGTTTTAGGTCTCTCGGCTATTTAAACTTAAAACAAAAACAAACAAACAAACAAAATGAAACAAACAAACAAAAACAACCAAGACTAACTCCTAATAGTTGGCCATTTTCTTCTGGGCATTTTCAGGGTCACAAGGCCAGACACTTCCATAAGACAGTGGCTTAATTGCACATATTGGGCCAATGTTGCTAGGCCTGATGAATTCTGTCACTGCAACTGCTGCATTTAGAATCGAGCTCCCAGCCAGGTGGCAATGGCGCACACCTTTAATCTCTGAGTTCAAGGTCAGCCTAGTCTACATTGGGAGGTCTACAGAGGGAATTCCAGGACAGCCAGGGAAAGCATGCCTTAAAACAAAACGAAACGAAAAACTAAACAAAGCAAGAATCCAGCACCCAGCCCAGCAATCACGGAGGCTGATTTGTCTTGGAAGAACATGCTCACACCACTGTGCAGGGCTGCATTCCGTTGGAGATGTTAACATCTGTCTGAGTAAACCCCAGAAAGTGTTTGTGCAAGGGTGTTTGTGCAAGGGTGTTTGTGCAAGGGGTCCCTGTTTGCTCTCTGGTAATACTTAAGTGTTAATTATGACACAGTCACTAGTTTATGACGTCTTTCCATGTGTTTCTACTTACAGAGCCTGCGCTCTCTCTCTCTCTCTGCCTGTTCACAGAGGGCTGGATAAAGCATCATGCTGACGGAGGTCTTGGAGGTCTTGGGTGTGTCTGGTTGAGATCCAGATCGTCCCTATTTTGGTTTTAGCCTTTGGGATGTGATTAGTCACAAAAGCAATGTCCTTGTGAGTAGAACTAGTGCCACTAGGAAGCTGTCCCCAGAGCACCCTCCTGTCTCTTTCACTCAGGGGGATGGAGAGGGAGCCCATCATCTATGAACTAGGAAGTAAGCATTGCCAGGCAACAACTCTGCCAACATCTGGGTACCGGGGTTGCAGGTTCCAGAATACTGAGAAACAGCGCACCACTGTTGTTTAAAAATCACCTAGTTTATGTTATCTTGTAATAGCAGCCCCAAACAGACTAACACAGCGAATGTGCATGCAAATGTAATCTTTCCTTATCTGGTATAAAATATTCTCCCCAGCATCTACGCTAACGAGAATATCTGAAGATAGGGGATGAAATATTCATGACATAAAGCACAGAGCTCTGAATTTAAAAAAAAACATTTTGGCATATTTTAGGGAATCTAACAAGGCGACGAATTCTTTGCTGAAAATGAGAATCTCCGTGTTCATCCTGTACATGGGAACGGAAGCCTTTCCCCTTTCCCGTCATGCACTGTGCCGCATACTCTGTGGGACAACGTGCTACATGGCTCATGTGCGGTCAGGTTCCTGCTATATTGATTGACAGAAGCCTGACACAGCATCAAGGGGCTTTAGCTTTCTTTGATTCCAGAATGCAGTCTAGGTCCTATGGTGGCATCACATACGGCACTTAAAAGGTTTTCTGGTTTTTTGTTTTTTTCATGACTCCGGAGGTTTTGAAAGTAACCTTAACAAAAGAAAATAACATTAAATAAACAGTTGTCCTCTCACTTATACAAAGGAGCGCTGGGAGCACCAGACCAAAGGACAGCATCTCTCAATGATGTTGAAGGATGGAGAATGGATAAATGAGAGCTTCCATCGGCAGACCGCCTCAATAAACTTTGAAACGCGGAGGTGCAGGCATGTTACATAGTTCAGGGTCTGTTGAGGTATAGAGCTTATTTGAGGCAGAGGGTAAATTCATGCTCTCAATGTTGGCAGCTGACAGCAAGTGTGGAAAAAAAAGGAGTGAGGGTTGTGAGAAATTGAGCATAGTGTTAAGGTCAGGAACAAGTTGATTCTTAGGTATAAAGTTGGCGAATAAAGCTTCTCCAAACCAGGAGATGACGATGCCTTTTGTTGTGTGTGGTTTTGGAGTTGTTACTGGGGTTGGGGCAGGGCTCATGAACACTAAACTTGCACTTTACCACTGAACTACATCTCCAGTTCTGCTGTGGCGCTTGAAGATAGCTGTGACTGACAATATGTTTTTATGCTAATAACTTACTCAGATGTTCATTAGATATCATATATCTATATTAGGTACTAGGAATGTATTGACTAATTGACTATCTTGTGGGGGTGCGATAGAAGAAGAAGATATCAACTAAATAAATGTTCTTGAGTTATGAATTATGACTGGGCTCTAAGATTGTAAGGGACTAAGAATAAAATTGGACCGATGATTATGGTAGTTGAATTCATGTGTCTAGATTGGAGGGTAGGGTGTGGTAAAGTTAGCTTTCTGAAGAAGTGACTCTTGACCTCAGAGTTAAAGAGTGAACAGGAATTTGATGTGCAAGACGTGCAAGAGAGATTTGAGAGGTGTGAGACAGGAGACGGCAGCACGTACCCAGCTAGCACAGAGTTGACAAGAGGGAGTTAGCACCCGAAAGGCAGTTATCACCCAAACATTGATGAGACCATGCAGGATCCTTAAGCTCTGTTCAAACATTCTGACTTTATTCTAAGTGAAATGGAAACTTAGAAGAGCTTTTACAAAGTGGGGGATGGTAGGGTGGATATGCTCCTACCTGCGTTTCTCAGTCTGGACACTAGACAGAGAGCAGATATGGAAGACAAGTACAGTGGTTTAATTTATGCGTCAGCTTAACTGGGATAAGAGAGGCCCAGACAGCCTGGAGTACATTACGCCTGACCATGCACGTGATGGCGTTTCCAAAGACTAGCGAGTGTCTCAATATTCCCAGTGACGAAGACCTGCTATCACCGGTGTGGGTGGATATCATCCACTCAGCTGTGGCTGAAGTCATGACAAGACAGTAGAAAAATGAACGTGCTGTCTTGATCTGAGCAAAGCCATCTGTTCACTCCTTCAGACACTGGAGCTGCTCAACCATAGGCTTTTGGACTTAGACCAGGATATACATATGGACCATCTGGCCACCCTAACTGCTAGACCTTAGGGTTACATTGATACTGCATGGGCAGCTCTCCTGTTCTCCAGCTTGCTGAAGTAAGACCTTTCGTACACTCCATACTTACATGAACGAATCCCTCATAATCTCTTCTCACTTGAGTCTGTGCACACACCCATGTGCCTATGTATATAAGTCTGATTTTTGTTCCATTCATTCATTGGGGATGAAAGATCCTCATTTACTCAGTTCGTAGATTCAAATGATAATCTTCTCTGGGAACACTATCACATGAAGAAAACATGTGTGTGCATGTGTGAGTAAGTGTGTGTGTGTGCAAGTGTGTGCATATGTGTGCATGTGTGAGTGTGTGTGTGCATATGTGTGCCTGTGTGAGAGTGTGTGTGCAAGTGTGTGCGCATGTGTGCATATGTGTGCATGTGTGAGTGTGTGTGCATATGTGTGCATGTGTGAGTGTGTGTGTGTGCATATGTGTGCCTGTGTGCAAGTGTGTGTGTGCAAGTGTGTGCACATGTGTGCATATGTGTGCATGTGTGAGTGAGTGTGTGTGCAAGTGTGTGCATATGTGTGCATGTGTGAGTGTGTGTGTGCATATGTGTGCATGTGTGAGTGAGTGTGTGTGTGTGTGCATATGTGTGCATGTGTGAGTGTGCGTGTGTGTGTGTGTGTGTGTGTGTGTGTGTGTATCTTACTGGTTCTGTTTCTTTGGTGGACTCTGCTATGACCAGGTTCAAGACGATTGCAGGAGTCCAGGTAGGAAGGCTGACAGCGTAGAGAGATGCGATGCGGTGGAAATGGAAGGAAAACTCAGGTCTCTGTGTTTGTTCCTGTATGTTACACTGGGAGCAAATCAGACAAGCACTCTGCCGTTCGATAGTTTCTTGCAGTGTATGGTCAGGGAGTTAGTTAAGCGTTGAACATGACGTGTGATGAGAGGGAAGACACATGAGGGAGTCCAGCTATCCAAATGGTGACCGACAGCATGTCCTTCTTTTTAAATGAGCTGTTGCCAGGTAGGCTCTCTCCCCATCTCCCCATTGAGCACGTGCATGCAAACAATGCCTTGTTATCAGTTGTTAGCTCCTTTTCTACGCACTATTGTTGGTGAGGCTCTGTTGCCATACTTTATAACTGCCTAATGCCTTTTCAGGAAACACCTCATTCACTGTTCAGTTCATGGATTCAAATGATAATCTTCTTTGGGAACACCATCACATGCAGAAACCCAGGATGTGTGTGTGTGTGTGTGTGTGTGTGTGTGTGTGTGTGTGTGTGTGTG
>NC_034594.1:23283431-23304602 GCF_900095145.1 Mus pahari | reverse complement strand
AGTTGTGTGCATGAGTGTGGGCGCATGCTGTATATGATTTCCAGCAGTCCCCTCCCCTCTCATAATGCATCTGGATTCCCTTCCAGTACCAACTCCAAGAGATCCAAACAATCCCATGGTTAGAACTCAGAATTAAAAGCAGGAAAAAGATAGAGTGGGGCTGTAAAAATACTCCACTAATAGTTGGGAAAATGTAAATGAAAAACACTTACCAAGAGACGCCTTTTATAGCATCTACATTATTACACTAACAGAAGTAAATTGTATTTTGATTGTGGCTGGTTGAAAACCACATCCTACACGTATGAGGTATATAATCAGCTTAATCAGTTGCTGATCCCAGGACAATTTCATCTCAGAATATCGGGAAAGTGCAAATAACACAGAGTTTATTCCATTCTTCTTAGTAATTTAAATGTCACTTTGTTAAATGAACTTGAAGACAGATTTGCATTCCTTGAATTCGGGGTTTCCAATAATAACCTTAACACCTTTTCCCCTTCTACTACCAAGACAATGACTTGATATACACAAAGCAAGCGATTACATTCAGAACGCCTTCCTCAGATGAGTGTCTTTGGTGCAATGGTTTCCTTTTGTTTGGGGGTTTATGGTGTCAAATGTTTTCAGAAGGCTTAATAAATATGTCACTTATTAAATTGCTGTCTCTCAACTTCATCTTACCTTTATGTGGTTTGATGATGCTAGGCCCAGGTGTGCAAAGCATGCTTGGCCCCCTGCTTCCCTATTAGCCATTGCTTGCAGGGATTTAAGGGGTAGGGAGAAGGATGGAGTCCTTTGGCGATGAAAGGGACCTGGCTACTTTCTTTGCTTCCTTTTCCTGCAGAGAGTCATTCCCTCTTGACTACTTCTGCAGGCAGCAGCAGCTTTTTACAGTAACGACAACTGAACTTAGTGCACAGATTTTCCAATACACGTAACAATCAGCTTCATTCTATCCCACTGGAGAGGCCAGGGCCTCGGTAGGCACCTGTCTTCAGAGGCTACTTAACCTCTAGTGCTAGAAGAGGGAGCACCTTTCAGCAGTGGCTACCCCTTTAATATGCTAGTGTCCCCTTCCTGCTTTTCCAGCTTTTCAGTATGTAGAGTGTGTGTGTGTGTGTGCAAGTGTGCATGCATGTGTATGTGTGTATGTGTGTGCATCTGTGTGTGCAAGAGTATATGTGTGTGTACATGCACATCTCTGTGTGTATTTGTGCAGGCATATGCGTGTGTGTGCATGTGAGTGTGTGGTGTGTGTACATGTGCATCTATGTGTGCCAGTGTGTGTGCGCGCATGTGTATATATATATGTGTGTGTGCGTGTGTGCATGCATGTGTATGTGTGTATGTGTGTGCATCTGTGTGTGCAAGAGTATGTGTGTACATGTGAGTATGTGTACATGCACATCTGTGTGTGTAAATCTTTGTACAGGCATGCATGTGTGTACATGTGCATCTGTGTGTGCCAATGTGTGGTGTGTGTGTGCCCATGTGTGTGTGTGTGTGTGTGTGAGAGAGAGAGAGAGAGAGAGAGAGAGAGAGAGAGAGAGAGAGAGAGAGAGTATGCTTTTACTTTTGATGTCACTACAGTTTTTAGCTAGCTGATATGACAGCTTTCTTTATTTTAAAATGTTATTATATTGTGTGGGGGATATTTGCCACAGCACATATGGGGAAGCGAGGAAAACATCTAGTAATTTGTTCTGCCCCTCCACCCAGTGTCTGTCCTAGGGATGGAGCTAGACAGGGGACTCTGCTATAGGCCTTAGATGCTGGCTGACAACATGTTTAGTGGTTGGTGGAAAACTAAGGTTTTCTTAATAGACTCTAAAAGGGCTTTATCTTCTGACAGGCTGTCAGTTTTAGCTAACAGCAGGATGTTTGGATGGATACAGAGGTTGGAGCAAGGAATGGCTATTTAGCAGGCCTCAAACACCCCCAGATAAACTGTAATTAGACTCTGGAATTGTAATATCCCAACTTCTCCACATTACTGAAGTTTTAATCAGTCAATCAGCCTACGCAGACAGCTTCTTGGCAGAGCATGCATGTCCGCACTACTCTTTATCATTATATCATCTCTGCTTGAATAGCTTGAATATTTTCAGTCCCCTCGTAGACACTGGGTAGCAAAGCCACCGTGTGACTGCCACTTGGAGGCTTTCAGTTTTCAGCCTCCTTTTAACCCCCAAGACTGCCTGGAACAGAACGGGTCTTTCTGGACTGTAACCTGTAGTCCTAAGTATCCAAGATGGTCGAGGGCTCCACGGCAGTGCTACCAAAGCCCCAGTGCAACTCGGAAGCACTTAGCCTTGCGGTGAACAAGCTGCAAAAATCCAAAATTTTTTGTTTGTTTCTTTGATACCTTGACACAAGCTACTGTCAGACAGGGAAGAGGAAATTCAGTTGAGAAAATGCCCCCATCAGATTGGCCTGTAGGCAAGTCTGTAGGGCATTTTCTTGATTCATGATTGAAGTGGGAGGAACCAGTTGACAGGAATGTCACCCCCCCCCCGAGGGTATATATGAAAGCAGGGTTGTATATGAAAGCAGGCTGAGCCAGCCATGAACAGCCTGACTTTAGTTTCTGCCAGGACTTCCTTCAATGGACTGTAACCTATGATATGTAAATCAAATAAACCTCTTTGACTCCAAGTTCTTTTGGTTGGTGTTTTCCCCAGCAAAAGAAAGCAAAGTAGAATACATTCTGAAAATAAAATACTAAAAAGGAATTAGTGTACACACACACACATAGAGGACCGAGTTCAGACATATGTCAAAAAGTCATTTCTGCCTGAAGCTTCTCCACTAGAGACTGGATAATTTGGTGGATTCCAGTTCCCACGTCTGAAAATACTTAGTAGGAATTCTAGCTTTGGGTGGCTTTTTTTTTTTTTGGATAATTGACTGGGAGTGTTGGGGACAGCTCAGGACTTGCTGACTGATCTGCCGACATAAGGAGCTTTCCCTGACCCAGAGCCTACCCTTGGAGTCCTAAGCCTGATGGACTGAGCCTTCCCCAAAGGCAAAGTCAACCAGGTCAGCGTGAAGAGGAGGCACGGCCGAGACTCAAACCCTGCTCTTGTTTTTGCTTCTAGTTTAGGTCTCCATGGTCCCCATTGCCATGTGTATGTTGTCATAGGATCTCCATGACACAGGGCAACTGGGAGGAGTCCCAGTTAGGATTCAATATTAATGGTGTTACAGAAGCCAAAGATCTCAAACCAGATCAGTGACTCATCACAATGAACATTTGTGAGGGAAGATGTGTGGACAGAGGGATATTCTGTGGGGCACACTGTGACATACTAGAGCTTCCACTGTGAGATGTTTTCTAGGATTTGTTGTTGTTGTTTGTTTGGGGGGCTTTATACTGAGGGAGGGGAGCTTGGGAGGACAACGGGAGGATGTGAGGAACCAGGAGATGAGTGGGACTTGGGTGCATGATGGGAAACTCACAAAAAAGTTAAAAAAAAAAAATGGAAACACCCTCATAGATACACCCAGAGGTATGTTTTCACAGTGATTCTAAATCCTGTTAAGTTGACAACCTTAGTAACTCTGCCCTGGTCACCTTGACACTCAAATGCATCACTTTTTAAGTCATAACATTTAACACTTGGATCCCAAGTCTCATAATGCAAAATGTACCCAAGCTATCTCCACATAGCCCCATAAAGCTGTAACCGTCTCGGGACCGCTCAAAAGTTCAGAATCTCTTCTGAGTCCTTCCGCCAGTGCCCAAGTGCAGAGCACGGGGTTTCTCTTTACTGGCGTGAATCTTTCAGTAATTACAGCTGCCTTCAAACCCACCTTTTCTGTTGGAAAAAACTGGCTCACACTATTTTCCTCTCAAGCTGGACCCCCGTTCTCACGTATTTCTGCTTCACCCTCCATGGGAACGGTGAGCTGTAGCCACCACAATCTGAACAAGATCTGGTTTGACATTTCCTCTGCTAAAACAAATTAGTCCACTACTTTTGATTTCAGCTTCACTTAAGTTATCAGGACACAGGCAGAATGTAGGCAGGTTCTTTGCCAGAATGACATGAATGGCTTCTAGCAAAGTTCCAGCCAGAGTCCTTCTGAAGTTAGGCTACTTTGGCTCACTGAGCCCTTCTTACAAGGAACTGGGAATTCTCTAGCCTGAAGCTCCAAACTCTTCACATTCTTCTTGCAGATCAGCTCCAAAG
Source organism: Mus pahari (assembly GCF_900095145.1). NCBI lineage: Eukaryota > Metazoa > Chordata > Mammalia > Rodentia > Muridae > Mus > Mus pahari. Next base: position 23,300,406 of record NC_034594.1, on the reverse strand, counting down.
GTCTGAGAATGGCACAGTCAGCCTACCAATGCTTCAGCCCCTACCCATCAGTACCTGTTTCCTGTATTAGTTACCCTTCTTATTCTCTTGACAAGATAAAGCTTGAGGAAAGAAGGATTTCATTTGGCTCACAGTTTGAGAGCACAATCAGGGATGGCACAGAAGGCGTGTTGGCACACACTTGAAGTGGCTGGTGTGTGCAGTCGGGAAGCCGAGAGGTATTAACGCTGTGTTCTTCTTGAGAAACTTGCTGCCTCCTTTTTATCCAGTAGGGGATCCCAGCCCATAGGTTGGCGTGTCTCACATTTAGAGTGGGTCTTTTCCCCCCCATAGACAAATCTGCCCAAAGCACAGATTTAGATTATGCCCAAATTTTATGTTTCAATGTGGAATCAGTCCCATGAAGGTTTTATAGTAACAGAACAAAGAAAGACGTAATGAAGACACTTTTAAAATGCATTGGTGTAAACAATAAGTGTACAGTTGTTGCACAGTGGAGAAATTCTCATCCATAGACCATAGATATTATCTGATGACTCTCAGCCTTTTGGTTGGTGGAAAATTCAAGTTTTGTTAAACTAATACATTGCAAAGGGTGGGGCAAATTGGAATTAGGTTCTGGATCTGGAACATTCTAACCTGTTGGAGCCTCCCAGACCTTTGCAGCCACTGTTTCTACACCATCTGGGTGATTTCCTGCCAGGCTGGTACCTTGTTTAAGCCTGCCACTGCCCTGCTGAACAATAGCCTCAGGGCAGACACCGCTCCCTGCTGACAAGCGCCTAGATTCTCCAGAGGCCAAATTTCCTGAAGACTGCCTACCTGCTCGCTTCTGTACTGCAGGCTCCAAGATTGGGGCTGGGGGAGGGGTTTTCCCATGCCTTCAAAAACCCGGTACTTTATTAGACATTGGGCTTTGATCAGAATACCTTTTGTCCTAGCCCGGTTCTTCTCGATGTCTTTTCCCTTTCAGCCCAGCCCTGCCTTTCAGGATGGACCCGGATCAGAGTGTAACTGCTGACAGAAACACTCACCAACCTCCCCCCAGCTATTGACATTTTCATCAATCAGCCTTTTCAGAAGCAGTTTCTTTTCAGAAATTTTTATTTACAAGATTCTAAATCTAGCGAGAGGGAGAGGAAAGGGGAGAGGGAGAGGGAGAAAGAGGGAGAGGGACAGAGAGAGGGAGAGGGACAAAGAGAGGGAGAGAGAGAGGGACAGAGAGGGGGAGAAGGAGTAAGAGAGGGAAAGGGAGAGGAGGCAGTTTTACCAGGACAGTTCTTCAGAGACAGGTTGCAGGGTAAAGACAGAATGAACCAGAAAAATGAGAAGGAGCCAGAAAATTAGAACAAACAAATTCCCAGAGTTAATTTGAGTTCAAGCAGAGCAATTCAGTGAGAACCCAACTTGGAGAGATGTTTGAACCAGAACAGCTGAGTTGAACCAGCCAGCCAGAGTTCAGAAAGAACTTGATGTCCAAGATAACAATTACAGCAGGTGAAGAAAAGTTTTGTTTTTTTTTTTCTTCAGATCTCTGACTTCATTTGGATCAAAATAAACCAAGTCCCCTCAAGCACTCTGTTGAGAGCTTTCCTTTTTTGAATGTCATCCCTGTTCCCAATCATGCGGCAAACTTGTAACTGCAATCATAACGTTGACCTTGTCTGTTTAGATTAAACAATAACTAACCCTGGACACAGCACCACTGCCACTGAATTTGTCTTCAGGTTTCATCAAAGGAGAATGTGGTAGACTTTTTTTTTTTTTTTTTAACTTCAGTTGTCATGATGTCAGTCTCATCAAAGGAGGAAGCAGTCCTATTACTGCTGGACTCAGGATGAGATTTGGGGGGCTTGGACACCTCTCGACCTCACTTTGCTCTGGACTGGCTCCCCGAGTTCACAGCTTTCTAGCCCCACATTCTTTCTGAGCCAGGCCCCAGATACAATGATACACAAGATAGGGGAACTCACCAGCTCTATCTAGCTCTAGCTGAATCGCTTGCTTCCTACTCTGTTAGCTCTTTGTTCACAGGACCCATGGGCTCTTAAGATTTTCTTTTTCCAGGCCATAGTTGACTAGCCCATTTCTCAGATAGGGTTGAAGTTTCTCTATGCAGGAACTATGGCCTTGTTTCTTTTAAAAATTTGGTACCAATTTGCTGAATGAATGAATGAATGAATGAATGAACATTATAAATTAACTCAGCAGTCTGCTGCTAGATTTATCCACCTGAAGAGACTGATTCATTTAGACTAGAAAGAGTTGAGTAGAATGTTTAGGGTTAAATTTTGACAGCCAGCTAGGACCATTTGTAGGATGTTACTGAAAAACAAAATAAAACAAAACAAAACCTCAAAGAGTTAGATGGAGAGATGGTTCCAGATATCCAGTGAAGAGTGCTGCCTTCTGTTCCAAAGGACCCAAGTTCTATTCTTAGCACTCACCTTTGGTGGCTTACAAATGTCTGTGATCCCAACACCAGAAGACCTAATGACCTCTTCTGGAATCTGCAGGCAATCACACATACTTGGCACACATTCATAGACATATCCACAATACATAAATAAAATAGAAATCTTTAAAAATTCAAGAAATGGTTGGGGAAATAGCATGGTCTGTGTAGTGCTTCCTGCATAATAGGAGGCCCTGAGGCCCAGCACCGGCATGAAAAGTCAGCATGGTGGCCCATATGTTTCACCCCAGTGCTGGGAAGGACATGATCGCCAGGTTTTTGGAGGTCAGTGGCCAGTGAGGCCCAGGACTCTGAAATAGGCACTATCTCAAAAGCCAAGATAAACGGCTCCTGAGGAACACTATACCTGGGTCCATCTCTGGCCTCCACACACATACACATGTACATACTCATACACATGTAACTCTACAACACAGTAAATACTTATCCACGTAAATATTACATAATAGATAGAGAGACAGATAGTAAATAACTCAGCAGACACTTATTGGGCTGCAAACATGTGTTAATGGCAGAGCAATTGCCTGTCATATGTTAGGTCTGAAGGAAAGTGTGGTGCCTTGAATAGAATTGGGCCCTTAGGCTCGTGTATTTGAATGCTGAACCATCAGGGAGTGACACTGTTTGCGAAGGATTGGAAGGGTTGTGAGGTGTGGCCTTGGAGGAAGCCTGTTACTGGGAATAGACCATGAGGTTTCAAAAGTCCACCACAGACTCAGCATCTCTCTCTGCCCCTCCCTCTCCCCTGCCCCTCACCCTCCCCACAGATCAGGATGTAGCTTTCAGCTACTGTTCCACTACCTGCTTGCGTGCCTCCATAGTCCCCTGCCATGATAATGGACTAAACCTCTGAAAACTGTAAGCAAGTCCCCAGTTAAATGTTTTCTCTTATGTGAGTTGCCTCAGTCACAATTTCTCTCCATAGCAATGGAACACAGACATGACAGTGACTGAGACGGAAAAGAAAATCCGAGTGGCTTGTGGGGGAGTGTGTACTGCTCGGTCACCTTCTTCTGAGCATGGACGTTTTGTGTGGAAGTCGCTGGAGAGACACAAAGAGAGACACTCCCAAGTCTCCGGGATCTGGGGCAAGCTGACCCCCAGCAGAAATTCAGATGAGAGAATATGGAGAGGAAGATGGGTTTGAGACAAGTGCTTCTCCAATTGGCCTCTGGTTCCTTTTATCTGAGTTGAGGTTTGAATGTATGAGATTCTGGGGGTAGGTCTCTCACCCCCGCCCAAGAGCGGGCAGAGGATCTCCTGTACATGCAGTGCTGGGGCACCAATGTGCTGGCCATAGCTGACCCATTGAGAGAGGTGACTAGGCAGGTCTGGACCTGCCTGCCCCAAAGTGCTTGTGTGAATGCTTCCTAGTGAGGCAGCCTGCTGCCTGCCTCTGGCTGGTTTTTATTGTTATCAGCATAGCATGGTATGGAAGCAGGGGGTCCCAGCTTTCTGCAGAACCTTTCTGCAGATCACTTCCACCACAGACTCTCAACAGGGGCCATCCTGCTGAGAAGCTAGGAGATTGCTTGACCAGCTCCTCTTTAAAAAGAATCCACCCTGCACATAAGGAAACACAAAAACAGCTTCACTGTTAGTGGTTAACTGCATGTGCAGACCATTCAGAATCCTTCGACTGGGGCCATGGAGTTAGTAACTGCATTCAGCTTATTAATGGATCTCATACATGGGTAAAGCACAGGAAAAAGCAGGAAAGGATGTCTCAGGACCTAATAGAATGTGTTTGACAATACCTGAGCTTAAAAGGTGAGGGGTGACTAGTAGGTGTGTATGTGTGGGAGGGGTGGGGGACCGAGGGGGTGCACATGGAGGTGTGTGAGCCTAGATATGTAGATGTACAGAAAGTAAAGGAAGAAGAGAGGAAGGGAAAGAGAGAGTAGGAGAGGGATGGGAGAATCTGCTGGATCAGCTATCAGGTAGGAGCTGGACTTTCACTGAGACACTGGCTTAGCAGGGTCAGCTCTGAACGACCACCCATCCTTTGTTCACTTTCACCTTCTAGATGATGTCCTGTATCATTTCAAAGCTGCCGTTAGTAGAGGACTGTGAACAAGTCAGCCTTTCTAGCCACCCAGCAGTCGGTGAAATGTCAGGCCTGAAGGACTGAATGGACACTTGCCCAGCTGAGGCCAAAAGCCAGATAATTTATAGTTTCTCTGTTCTCACCGTCCTATGTATTTTTGATGTTTAATGATTTAGAGGTCAAACTGCTGTCCTACTGAAGATTCCTGTCTTTGAGGCTGCTGGAGGGAGGGAACTGGGATGGGTGCCTTGCTTATGAGAGATCACATTTTGTGGGGGTTCAGGCTCCATCTTTGAGAGCCTGACCTAAATTTGAAGTCAAGCAAACTAACAGGGTAGTACCTAGCACCAGTTTCTAGGCTACCCCCCCCAGCAAGACCTGTGCCTAGCACCAGTCTCCAGGTTATTCCCTCAACAGATTTGTGCTCCCACGTTGCAAGCCCACCCCTGCCTGGCAACCACCAGTTGGGAGGAAAGCAGAAGTTTATGGTTTGGCTCCCAGCACCAGCCAATTATGTTAAAAGCCACAGTGGCCTCCAGTTAGATCCTCGCCCCTCACTTGCCATTTTCTATAAAACCTTGTCCCGATGAGTGTTCCTGGCTTTTCTCCACCAGAACTGGTCTGTGGGTCAGTGGTAAGTTTAAGTCCAAGCTCAAGCTTGTGAATAAAGACCCTTGTGTGACTGCATTGGATTGGCTCCTGATTGGCCTTTCGGGGTTCATGAATGCTTCCTGGTACTACATTTGACGGTATTCCTCTTTTTTTGTAGACATCAGTACATTAACCTTTTGACAGATGATAAACCTAGCCCTTCTCTCTTGTGGATACTCATCCACCTTGACCGTAGATTTCCCCTGGAGCTGCAATGAGGATTATAATATTCCAAGGATTGGCTTCTCATAATTGGTCGCTCCAGTTCTTGATCTTGCCTATGACTTGTCTGCTACACAACGTTGGTCTGCTATGGTTGCTTTCCTTCTTACAGTCTCATAGAAGCTGGTATCAGATTCTCATACTCCCATTTCCACGCTCCAAATGGTTGGATTCCATCTTAAACATCTTAAGTGACTGGCCTTACAGTCTGCAGATTCTACACCTGGGAGGCTTGATGAACCACAGGTTTCACCCATCTCTTTGCTCATTCCCTCCTCAGTCATTCTGATGCCTAAGTCTTAGAAGGTGAGATTGGTCCCTTACATACCCAGAATCATCCCATATGCTAAAGGAAGTCCTCATCTTGGTTGCCACTCCCTGCTAATCACTCTAGGTAATCCTCTTGGCCTTGATCTCCCTGCAATACTAGAAGGGAACCTTTCCTCTTTCTTGAGGGGTCTGGTATTGTGAGCCTTGGTTTGATGTGTTTAGGAGATCTGGTGTCTACTTTGATGGTTCACATATATCTGTCAGGGCCTCCAGACTGGTGCTTGCTGGAGCCAAGTCTTGCTTCCACTCTTACTCTTCTATTTTTATTTTCACACCCACTGTGCTTTTCTGATTTGTCTCTTTGGGGCCGTTGATTTGGACTAGAGCTTAATCTGTATTATTTCTCATTCCCAGATTTTGGTGGGATTGTTGTTATTGTTGCTAATCTTTTGGCTAAGTAATATTCTGTGGTTTGAATATTGTCCGAATTGCTAAAGACCCATATATTGAAACCTCAGTCCCTGTGATAGTTTGTATATGCTTGACCCAGGGAATACCACTATTAAGAGGTATAGCCTTGTTGGAGTAGGTGTGTCATTGTGGGTGTGAGCTTTAAGACCCTTGTCCTAGCTGCCTGGAAACCAGTCTTCTCCTAGCTGCCTTCAGAGCAAGAAAGGGAACTCTCAGCTCCTCCAACCCTGTGTCTACCTGGATGCTGCCATGTTGCTGCCTTGATGATAATGGACTGAATCTCTGAATCTGTAAGCAACCCCCAATGAAATGTCATTCTTTTAAGAGTTGCCTTGGCCTTGGTGTCCACAGCAGTAAAACCCTAACTAAGATAGTCCCCAAGGTGGCACTGTTAGAAGGCAGTGACGTTTGCAGGTAACTGAGTGCATGTCACTGGGAATCTAGCTTTGAGATTCATGGCTTGTTAGGCAAGTGATTCGCTCTTCTGTGCCTTCCTTCTGTGCTGAGACCCAAAACAATAGTGCTCCCTGACTTTAGAATGGTATCTCCAGAACCTTTGGGGTGAAATGGACCTTTCCTCTTATAAGGTAACTGCCTCTGGTGTTATTTGTACATAGTAACACGAAGCTTACTAATACATGGTCTCCAGACCCCTTGCACTGAACCTGATGCTTAACAATGAGGACTCTCTGTAGCGTTTCAGAGGCTTGAGAATCCTTTCATCAATTCTCCTCCTCCTCCTCTTTCATTTCACAAAAATCCACACTTTCATATTGCCGTGTCACAGAACAAGGAGGGCTTTAAGTGGGCCATAAGCTGGCGCGCATAGAGAATATTGCTGAGATTTAATGTATCTTTGCCGCGATATATTAAACGCATCACTTAGAATGTCTCACATTATTTTGTATTCTGAAAAGAAAAAAGTCCCTCAGATGTGAAAGACAGCATTAGATGTTAAACGCTGCTGACAGCGCCTTACAGGGTATGTGGGAAGCCACAATTTGGAGGCGTCATCTGGCTCTTCCTGGAGAGTGCACCCTGAATTTGGTGATCTCTCCACTTATATAAATTACCTTACACAACGATTTAGAAATAGCCTCACATATAAGAGACACTCATGTTCAAGAGGGGCCATGAAATGGATCTCTGTGCCTTTACCAGGGCAGAAGTCTGAGCTGATGGAACTTTCTTTTTCTTCTCTTTTTAAAAGAAAAGTCTCCCTACGTTTCCCTGGCTGGCCTAGAACTCATAGAGACCCACCTGCCTCTGGCTCCTGGATGCTGGGATTAAAACTATGTATCACTGTGTTCAGAGATGGGCTAGTGACTTTTCATTAGAAATCTCCTATAATATGTTCCTGTAATCATCTGCAAAATGTCACCTGTATTTTGCACAGTGCTTTATAAGGAAGACAGGCATAAGAGGTGCTGACTCAAGATGAACGTTTGAATGCTGGCATTATGTTCAGCCTCTCAATATTGACTTTTTCTCTAGTGGTGTATTATAATCCTGTCCTTACCACTGCACTACCACAGTCTCCCCTGACATTTCCACTAGTTACCAATGATCCCAGTCTAACCAAAGCTTCACTTCCAACTGGCTACCAATAATAAACGTCGTGACTCAACAGGCGATTCTCAATCATGGTGGACTCCGTTGCCTGAGTCAGCACCCGCCCAATATCTTTATAAGGAAAGTAAGGCAGGTGTCTTATGACCATTTTATATTCAAGATGATGGAGGCAGAACAACTTCTTGCTCTTAAGAAATGTGCTTCTGATCAGGATAACCACAGAGTTTTAGTAGCTAGTAAGGGGCAAAGGAGAGGAGAGGCTCTTCCCAAGGAAGGAGAAATAGAATAAAGTCTTATAAAGAGATAAAGTGGAAACCAGGGTTAAGTGAGGAGGGAGATCAGAGGAGACAGTAAAGGATGGGATTCTAGGAGGAAAATCACCAAAGGCCTTTTGAGAAGCCACATGGAAACTTACTACTATAGAAATTTCCTAAAATATATAAATATGTGAAAGGAATTTAAATGGAGTCACCATATAATGGGGCTGAAATGGCCCAGCTAGACATCTTACGCTACCAAATAAAACCTCCAGGGCCAGGAATCAGTTATATTTTATTGCATTGTTGGTCAAGGAGGCCCCATAGATCCCCCTTCAAATATAATATATTATTGCCATTGGTTATATTATAATAAATATGTTTTTATATTTATACTATATAATATATAAGGTATAATAGTATATATTACATACTATATACTATATATTATATAAGGTATAATAATGTATTATATGCATCATATATTATATAAGGGTATAATAAATATGATAATTTATTGTAATATATAATTAAAAAGTTCTGCCAGCTCTGATTTCTGCTCTGGAAAAGGTACCGAGATCATTTCATGGCCTCTCTTGAACAACTGGTTTAAATACAATAGACATGGTCATTGGTTACCATCTACGACCTGACAATAAGTCCCTATTGTTGACGGCATTACTTACATATGTCATCAGACATGGAGACGTTGAGCTTGTGCCTAGCTCAAAGCATGGCCCGTACTGACTAGAACTCACGGTGCTGAGAGGCACCGTGCACACTACCACAGGGAAACACTAATCATCATATCATTCTTCTGCACACCCTGCAAGATATGCTGGTGCACTTGTGGCAAAAGTGTTATGGGGGTGACCAGCCTCTGTTTAAAATTTGGATTTAAACCCACTCCATGAGATAAAACCCAACAAGTGGACAAGAACCTGAGTCTAGGCAGGTCATGAGCCTAGAGGAAGATGTACTGTTATTATTCTGTTCAAGGAACATAGCAATAAAATGATTCCTAATGCCATATAGTTAAACCCCATAGGTCAGTACATTGATCAAACCTCACCAAACAAGTTTCTTCTTTTGGTAGATGGTAATTAACACAGGGATCTAAAACTGTATAATATGCAGACTGGGGACTTGGAGCTGTCCTAAATGGGATGTCTCCATCAAGGCCCTCCCTTCACGGTTTGTTCAGAGATTTGTGGAAGAAGAGGCATAAAGATGGTAAGAGCCAGGGATGGTGGGTGATTCCAAAGAAATATCATCTTTCAGGCACAGCAGGGCTGATATGCACAAGAACTCAGAGGCTGTGACAGCATGTTCAAGACCCACACTGAGTTCAAACCAGATAAAGTCCTAGCGCTGAGTAGAAGACACAAAGCTCCACCCTTTATCAAGAAAACTATTGTGGGGGTGAGGAGATGGTGGTGTCAAAAACACTGGCTGATCTTCCAGTTGACCTGGTTGAATTCCTGGCACCCACGTGGTAGCTCACAGCTGTCTGTGACTCCAGTTCCAGGTAGTCCAACAACCCTCATACAGGCAAGTGAGGTATGTGCTTGCAACTGCACATGGACATGTGTGTGAGCTTGTAGAGGCCCGCCATTGACATTATGTGTCTTTGCTCAATCATTTTTTCATCTTTACTTTTTTAAACAGGATCTCTCCTTGAAACCGGAGCTCATCGGTTTGGTTAGGCTGGCTGGCCAATGAGCTTTAAGGTCTGCCTGTCTTTGCCACCATACTCCTCAGGGCCTTCACAGGTACATGAAGCTATGCTCAGCTTTCACATGTATCAGTCTAGGGCCCAAAGTCTAGTCTTCCTGCTTGCCCCACAGGCACTTGGCTGGCAGAGCCATCACCCGGATCTCACTTTAACATTTTAAATGAAAGACTAAATCTAGCCAATGATTATTAATGGCTGCTGAGATGCAGCTGATGGAACACTGTAATGGGTAAACCTGTCTGACAGTGCCTAAACCTATTTATCAAACTTGCTATCACATAAAAGGGGTAGTCATATGTCTTCTGATTCTACGAAACAGGAAGAGCCTGTCACTGACCTAAATCTTAACTCTCTAAACTTAACAAACCAGTGTGCAGGAATCGCAGGGCACAAAAGAAACACACTGAAAGCCGTGACCAGTGTGTGGTGGTACAGGCCTGTAAGGTCGGCACTTGGAAGGCTAAGGCAAGAGTGACAAGTTGGAAGTGAGCCTGGGCTGTACAGTCCGCTCCAAGATGTTCCAGGCTGCATTGTCACAAATGTGCAGTGTGAATCACAAGGGTGGGAAGCTCTCTGAAGCAAACAAGATGGTTTTCTCAGCAGATAAAACACAACAACAACAACAAGTTGTGGGGGGGGGGGAGGGAGAGAGATCAGTCACTAAAGAAACTTTGAAGACATAATCAGATAATGTAGTTTGAGCCTTGTTTGAATTCTGATTTGGAAAAAACTTGTACGTATTTACTGCATTTTAAATTAATTAACTAATTAATTAAATAGTATATGCCCATGTGTCTGTGTGTATTTATTACTCTATCTATCTATCTATCTATCTATCTATCTATCTATCTATCTATCTATCTATCTATTTTTAGTATATGCCTGTGTGTGTGTATGCTAGGAATTGGCTCTTTCCTTCCACCATGTGGGTTCCAGGATTGATTTCAGGTTTGTCAGGCCTGATGGTAAGTACCGCTTGCTAGCCCATGAATAAATTTGAATAGTTATAAACCCAGGTAGAAACTTCTAGTGGTAATCGGAATTTGAACCTATCAAAGACTTTCTAATTTTGTTGCATATAATAACGATAAGTATCTTCCAGGGATTTTTTTGAAGTGGTTATGAATGAAATCATATGCTGAGCATGGTAGTCCACTCCTTCAGAAGCTCAGAGCCAGCCTCTGCTACATAATGAGTTTGAGGCCAGACTGAGTAGCATAGGACCCTGTTTCAAAAAATATGTACGTGGCTATGTGTATGCACCTTTAATCCCAGCACTTGGAAGGTAGAGCCTTTGTGAGTTTAAGTCTAGTCTGGTTTACATATTGAGTTTCAGGCCAGCCAGGACTGCACAGAGAGATCCCGTTTTGTTGTTATAAATGTACACCAATATCTTGGATTTTCTCTCATATAATCCAGTGCAAAAATAACAATTAACATCCATGTATTGCAGAATAGGCATTCCGAGAGCTTCCTTCTCCAACTGAGAAACTGTCTTATGGAAGCATGACGTCAGCTGCATCAGAGCACAGTGGAAAATTTACGACCTTTGCTCACTAGAGTCTCTTCTCTCATCTCAGCACAGCCCAAGTAAGGAACTTTCCATTGTAGCTGACCTTGTGGCACACACCTATAACCCAGCACTCAGAAACCTGAGGCCAGAGGGTTACAGGTTTGAAGTCAGCATGACCCTGTCTCAAAACAAACAAATGGCAACAGCAAAAATCTCTTTGAATTCCCACTGCTCCCTGGGAAATAAGAGGAAAAGAAGGAATTACATCTAATATTTTGTCCCAACAAGGGGCAACCAAAACAATTGGCTTGTCTCGATTGAGTCTAGGTGACGAATGCAGCAGAACACTAGGGTTCGATGAGCCTGAGAACAGCATAAATTAGCAAGAGAGTCTCACAGACAAGAACCAGGATGGAGCTCCTAAGGAGAAACTGGCAGACTTATTCAATGAGGATGAACACATGCAAGAGCTCAGGGAACATAGAGTCCAGAGAAGTCTCAAAACATCTTCAAGTCTCTAGCCAGACTGACAAGGGAAAATTCACCACAGCAACAGAACTAGACTTGAGCAAATAGAATGAACAAAGGCAAAGACAGACCATTCAAAATCACTGGGTGAGATGCAGAGACTCACAGAGGTGGATGAGCAGGGTGAGGAAAGCCCACGGCTTGATGGGAGAGCAGCACTCAGACAAGCGCATGCGTCCTGTGAGTTCCAGAAAGAGAGGAAGAAAGAAATGACCAAAGAGCCAATGTAAAGAAGTGGCGTCCAAGACCTTCCTAATTCTGTTAGAAAACGGGGGAAAAAAAAAAAGATATCCAAATCAAATCAAGAAAGTCAAGGGACTTCTTCAGAGAGGACGTCCCCAAAGAATCCCTCACTGGCACTCAGAATAATCAAACGGCCAAGAAGTGAGACAGGAGATCGGTAAGGAGAGAAGCAACTTGTATACAAAGGAGCATCTACAACATTATTTAGCAGATTTCTCAGCAGAAACCTACAAGGGCTGGAAGAAAGTAGAACAGTGTATTTGTATTTAAAATGCTGCCAACCAAGAAGAGTATATTCTCTAAAATTACATATCAAAAGTGAAAGTATAAAGGCTTCCGGAAAACAGAGGCTAAGAAAATTCATCGACACTAGAACTCCCTGATAAGAATGGTAAAAGGAATTCTTCAAGTTGAAATGAAAAGACATTACACGGCAACATAAAAATATTTTAAAATACAAAGCTCGGGGCTGGAGAGATGGCTCAGCAGTTAAGAACACTGGCTGCTCTTCCAGAGACCTGGGATCCATTGCTGGTACCCACATGGCAGCACACAATTATCTGTAACTGGAATTCCAGAGGATCTAATGCCTTCACGCAGACCTACATGTATGCAAAATACCAATGCACAGGAAATAAAAATAAATCATTAAAATATTTTTAAAAGTAAACCTTATTACTAAAGTTAAATATAGTAAAGACAAATACCAGGTATAGTACAGTAATAATCATGCATAAACTACTTGATATAATATAAAATCTCAAAAACTGAAGATGAAAAACTATAAAACTATGTTAATAGATACAAGCACCTCTGATGATAATTTATCACCTCACTAATACAAATTCTGTATGGGAGGGATGTAAAAGAATTGAGTATTTAATCAAAGTTATCAGCTTAAAATGGATTGTTACAGAGTATTTTCTGATAGCTGCATGGCAACCATAAAAATAACTTTATGGTAGTCTTATGGACAGAAATGAAAAAATAATAAAGGCATTTTACCACAAAGGACCAAGAAAACACACACACACACACACACACACACACACAAAGCAATAAAACAAGACAGGTGACCACAAAGTCACCATGACAGACAAAAGGTAATTAACAAAAATGTAAACAGTATTTTCCAATCAAGTTTCTTTAAATGTAAATGAATTGGATTCTTCAGTCGAAAGACATTAGAGAGGCTAGGTGAATTTTAAAAAAATCTAACCATTATGTTTTTTATAGAGATTTGCCTCAGGATTAAAAACTAAGGACACTAGTTTTTAAAACTAAGGAGAGGCCCTTGGTCTTGTGAAGATTATATGCCCTAGTATAGGGTAATGCCAGGGCCAGGAAGAGGGAGTGGGTGGGTTGGGGAGCAGGGCAGGGGGTGGGGGAGGGTATAGGGGGCTTTCGGGATAGCATTTGAAATGTTAATGAAGAAAATATACATTAAAAAAAAACCCAAACTAAGGACACTGCCCAAGAAATGGCTCAGTTTTTAAGAACGCTGGCTGCTCTCTCAGAGAACAGGAGTTTGGTTCCCAGCACCCATACTGGTCAGTTCACAGCCACCTGTAACTCCAGCTCCAGGAAATCTACCATCCTTCTCTCAATTCCTCTCAGACAACCGCACTCACATGTAAATAGACACACAGAAGGAAATACAGCGAATTAAAAACAATACTTCAGGACACATATAAGGATGGAAAAATATTATTTCTATGTAAATAATAACCAAAATCAAAGGTTAATCCTTATAGAGGAGAATTTGTATTTGTTGCTAGAATTTATATGCCAGGAAATTTCAATAATCTGTTCACAGTAAGATCTGGAAATCCAGCCATTCACACACATCTTTGGAAGAAGCAAATCAGAACTGGTATAGGATCTGCAGGTGACTTTAAAAAAAAAACCTGTATGATTTCAACATAGTAATTTTTAAATGTTTTTATTAGTATGTATTATGTACTTTTATACATTCACTCTTATTAAACTCTCCTATTCCCACTCCTGTCCTTACTGTTTTTAAGCTAGTCTCCCTTCTATCTTCATGTCTTTTGGGCTTTTCTTTTTCTTTCTCATTTTCTCCTCCCCTCCCCTCCCCTCCCCTNCCCTCCCCTTTCTTTCTTTCTTTCTTTCTTTCTTTCTTTCTTTCTTTCTTTCTTTCTTTCTTTCTTTCTTTCTTTCTTTCTTTCTTTCTTCCTTTCTTGTGACCTGATGCATTTCAGCAGGGTTGCTTATGGGAACCTTGGTGTGAGAGTATTTACAAGATCACAGACATCTTACCAGTGGCTGTGCTGCAAATTCCTCTCCCTTTTCTGGCAACCATTAACTGTGTAGAGAGTCTCCTCTGCCGACTGGCCTAATCTTGTGCCGATAATCAAAGCTGGGAGTTCAAGCATACAACTGCCATGTTAACCCCAGAGGACAATATTCCCAACACGCCCTCTCTTCTCTCTGCTTTTACACTCTCTTCATCTCTTCCACGATTTTCCCTGAGCTTGGAGGTGGTGACTCAGATGTCCTATTTGGAAGTGAGCATTCAGTAATAATCACCCATTCCCTTCTGTTTGTGCAGTTGTGAATCTCTGAGGTTGCTTGTCCATTGCAAAGCTGAGATAGCACCGATCTAAGCACATAAACGATTATTGTAAGAGGTGATTTGACAGGCACATTCGTGTCTGTTTGGCAAGACAATAGCAGTAGCTTCCCTGTGAAAGTTCATGAATTTTCTAGCTGTGAGCTTTCCACTAGGTTTATAGCATCAGGCATGAAGTCTCGGGGAGCAGGCCTTGAACCCAAAAAAGAAACAGGTTTGTTATACACTATTTTACCAACAGGCACTTTTTTTTTTTTTTTTTTTTTCTGGTAGAGCATCGTGGCACATAATGTGCACAGCTGAGTGAGCTTGCTGTTGACAAGTCTCCCTGACAGCTCACACAGGATCCTCTGGCACAATGGGGATGGCCATCAAGAAAGAGGCTCCCGGACCAGTTCCCAGGACTAAAGCATGAAACTACTTAGCAGTGGAGTCTCACCATCTAGTCTGATGGCAATCCACAGTAACGCCAACAGGCTAGCCATTGTCTGGGGAGCCTCCAGGGTCTCTCCGATTGAGGTAGCCCACCCCTTGCATGAGGACTTTTATTTGATAACCTATGGCTTCTGAAAATAAGAGTTGACATTCTTTAAATAAAAAATAAATAAATAAATAAAAAGGAATGCCAAACTCTGCTCCCTTGCCTACTCTGCGGCGTTATTCTGTGATTCCCCTTCTTGAACTTTCCCCCAACCTCGAGTTTGAAATGCCAAAGCATTCAAACATTTAAAGATTTTTAAATCTCTTGGAATATTTATGTCTTTAAACCAGGCCTCTTTACATGTATTCTGAGGGTCAGGTGCATCCAATGGTATCTCTGAGTAAGGCCCAATTCACAATGGTCAACTTATGTTAGAGATTATGAGGCCATCACATCATCATCATCATCATCATCATCATCATCATCATCATCACTGCAATTCAATTTTGAAGTTTTATAGCATCAACTTTGTAGATACTGCATCACAGTGTCCAACGATTTGAAACACTCTGAATCCTCATTTAGCTATCTAGCTCTTAGGAGTAACTCTGGACCACATGGTATCGTTCTGTTTTCAGTTGGCCCTACTAAATCTCATATTAAAACATATTAACTATTGTAAAGTATTAAACTGCTGTTTGGAGATGTAACTTTTGGGACATGATTCATGTTAACAGAGCTCAGAAGAGTGGGGCCCTAATTCAATGTTTGTGCCTTTGTAAGACAGAAGGAACTCAAGCTAGCAAGCTTGCTCTGCTCCACCATTAGATGGCCTCATCCACATGGGGATGCCATAGGAAGGTGTTTGCCAGGGATGCAGAACAACAAACTGAACAAACTTCTTTTCTTCATCTCACCCAGGACGTGGTGTTCAGTTATTACAAGAGAAAACAGACTAAGGTAGACTGCTGAGGAGTCGGTGGATTTGCCACCTACCCACTACTACAAGGGTCTCTGCTCCACTACAGGGGCAACACACTTCTATTCTTAGATAAATACTGTGAAGCTTAAAATCGTATTTGGCTCTTGACTAGAAACGAGCAAAGATGGTAACGAGAGCCCAACACCTGTACTGAGTGTGCGAGTTCTGCTCCAGTGTTTGCTTTGATCTGCAGACTGTCCCATGGGCACAGCCAAGTTCTAATAGTTCAATGTCAAAAAGATGGAACATATGGCCAGCAGTCTCCAGGTCTGAACCAGAAGGTGAGCCATCTTGGTTCCAGTGCACTGCCGGGGAGAGGGCGGACTGGAGAAGAGTCACTGCTTCTGGGAAGGAACCCGTGTCTGGTTCCGGTCATCCGGCGCCTTTCCCCGCCCGCCCGAGGAGAGGTGGAGAGGTGTTCGTTGGGGAGTCCCCAGGCCTGATCCAGCACCCAACACCTTTCCCCCGCCTGAGGAGGGGAGTTCACCTGGCACCAGTCCCCAGGCTTGATCCGGCATCCAGTGTCTTTACCCGCAGAGGCCTGATCCCGCATCCAGCGCCTTTTCCCCACCTGAGGAGGGGTGTCTGCCTGGGAGCAGTCTCCTGGCCTGAGACAGGAGAACTATCTTTGCTCCAGTCCACTGACGGTTAGAGGGTGGCCTGGAGAAGGGACGCAGCTTCTGGGCTCCAGTCTGCACTGGCAAGAATGTGGACCGCAGAAGCTACACAGCTTCAGGACAGAAAGAAGCAACCTAAATTCTGGGACAGACTCTATTTCGGGCTCCAGAATTTTGGGCACCTACCTCGCTAGAGGAAAGGTGGCTACCAGTGAGGGCTCTGTCTGCCAGAAAAGGTGAGAGAGTCATATTGTGTTCAGAGTCCCTCAGTGGCTGGACTGTGCAGGTGAGTGAATAATCTGCAGAGGCAACACATCTACTGGCACAGGCCCCATTTTGGGCCCTCATCTTCAGCAAGGTGTCAGATCTGAACGCCA